>NW_024870463.1:17532-271408 GCF_013358625.1 Macadamia integrifolia | reverse complement strand
AAATGACTTTATCTATCCTTGTTTACTTTCTGGCTCTGAATTTCATTATCCTATTGATCTTTACACAGAGATAGTCAAATTATTTCTTGTATTTGGTTTCATTGTCTATGTTTGTTTGTCATCACCAAAAAGGGGGAGATTGTTGGGAAACATGTCCACACTCCTTGCCATGTTTTGGTGTTAACAAACAAACATACATCTTTAACTTGGTTGATAAAGTGTGATTAGCTTGAAGAAACCCTTAGAAGGTCGAATCAAGACATGAAGCTTAAAGACATGAAACAACAAACAAGAAGGAAAGAAGATGAAGGGCCAAAGAATGAAAAGTTCAAGTGAAGAAGAAGACCACTAGGATAGATTAGTTATTTTTAATGTAATTTATAATTTTCACATACTTATATGCACTCACCTCATGCATGTGCATTGCATCATATTAGAATGACCATAGAGCATGCCTTGACCAGGTATGGAAAGTCTCTAAGTGGTGTGGAACACACAGTAACCTGACTCAAGGGTATTTTAGAGAATCTTAAAATTAGTATTAGGATATGAATCCTTCATAGAAGTTGTAGGAAATTGAGTTTTGATTTCAACGCAACTGATCTCAGATCATTCTGAAGTCGGACCGAAAAGTTATGGTCAAAACACTGATGACTAATCAGTATGACAGCATTCTGTCAAAACAGAGCATTCATGTTGGCAGTCGACCGGCTGGAAGCCCCGGTCAATTGGAACCACCCGAGATCATAGGCAGTCGATCGGTTGGAAGCCCTGGTCTACCGGACCTATCCGAGACCATAGGCGTTTGGCCGGCTAAAAGTCCCGGTCGACCGGTGACTGCCTAGAAGTGCCCCAATGGCTATATTTTGCCTACAACGGCTCTTGGCGGTCGACCGGCTACCGATGGCGGTTGATCGGTGGACCCAGAATATGTCCGTTAGAGCCTGATTCCCTACCTAAAATGCTTCACTAAGTTCACCTATAAATACCCAAATCACTCTTAATTAAATATTCATTAAGAAAGAGCTTTAAGAGCATTGTTGCAAGCATTAAAGAAGTTTATTTCTACTTGAGTTATTCTATTACACAAATCCCAAACAAGAGGCTCAAGTCTCAATCAAAGTCCTCTACTCTCTCCTGTGCAAGTCAAAGCCGTAAGAGAGGACTTTACAAAAGGTGCATCACTCATCATTTATTATTCATTCTCATTTGCACCACACTTGAGGTATTCCTCTTATTCCACTATTTCTTATTAATCTATGTTTTTACAATTCTAGACTGTACTTAGGATTGTAAGGATACTCTTATCCTAAAAAGAGAAAGGTCTCTCTCTACCTCTAAAAGAGATTGTAAAGGCGTCTCTCTGCCTGGAAAGGAGATTTGTAAGGATACTCTTATCCATAAAAAGATTGTAAAGGTTTTCTTCCCTACCTACTGTACTGAAAGGGAGAACTAGTGGAATACCTTACAAGAGGATTCTTGTAGGGAGTGGACTAGACTCGAATTGAGTCGAACCACTATAAATCTTGTGTTGTGGTTATTCTTATTTTATTTATTCAGCATCGTTTTTAACTTACAGTCACACTTGTGATCTATACATCGAAAAGAGTTAAATTCCACTAGTATAACCTATTCACCCCCCTCTAAGTTATTTCACTATCAAATTCTTCAGCATCCAAATGCTCGTAGTATTCAGAGCGTATGGACTAAAAGATTTCCATAGGGTTGGCCTTGACATTAATGTCTCGAAGTTGGACCATTCCTGACTCATCATCCTCTATGTCACTCCCTATGTAGATTAGGGAGATGTGTTCTTTAACCTATTCCCTTATAGCCAATGTGGTTACTGCTCTGAGAAGATTAACTATAATCTGTTCAGTTACCTCTGGATCGTCCTCTGAAGACATAATGGGCTGAATTAGATAAGTGGGATCACCTTCTTGATCTTCCCCTAATGCATTCACTAACCCTGTTGATGAGGTCATTTTAGGGGAATCCGATAGTGTAAGCATAGCCTTCCAATCGTTCCCGTCCATCCATCCTTCCTTTGGGTTATACACCAAACCTTGAGAATGGGATTGGTATGAGGATAATGAGGGATATGAAGCGGGATGGTATGAAGATGAAGTGATATGGGAGGTAGGATATGAAGATTGGGAGTGATAGAATGAAGAGGTTCCTCCACTTTGATGGTGGGGGAAAGGTTGATGATATGGCAGAGGCTGATAATATGGTGAAGGTGGAAGGTACGGTGGGGGTTGGTAATGTGGTGTTGCAGACCCTTCTGTTGATAAGAAAGGATAAACGGTCTGATTTTCTAGTTCTTCTTCTAATGATTCTCCTCTTCTGGGAGTCCTTATGATTCCAACCCTTTAACTCATGATTTTCCTATAAGCTCAGGCATTCATATGACTCTTCCGAACTCTAGGTACAATAAGTTGAGTGGGATCACTCTCTTTAGTTTCTTCATCTAGATTATTCACATGATCAGGGAGTAGATTGGTATTGACATTGGGAGGCTGCTTGACCTTGACCTCAATGGTTCCATTGTCTACCAAGTCCTGAATTGCATATTGCAAACCTATGCATCTTTCAGTGTTGTACCCCTTCTGAGTATGGTAGGCACAACATTCATAATCCCTATACCAAGCTGTAGAAGGGCTACTGATCACTCTTGGAGCCACTGTCCCTAACAAGCCTTGCTTCTTTAACTTCTCATATGCGGCCGTTACGGGCATTCCCAAATCAGAAAACTACCTTCTTGGACGAGGGGCCTTTTAGGTAGGTGCCTCTGCTTGTATTATGAAGGGTTGTGAAGGAGTGGCTAGTGAGACTGACTATTGAACTGCACTCACCATATTAGTTTTCGAACCCTTTCCCCGTCCGACTTGGGTGTTCTTGCTTGCATCTTGGGAGGACCCCTGATATTGGGCCTCTCTCAAAATTCTATTCTCCACACGTGTTCCGGTGGATATTAAGGCATCAAAAGTTTACAAATGCTGATAGTAAAGAAAATCCTAATAGGACTTTAACAGGTTTTCTATCAACATCTTCACTTGCTTTGCTTTTGAAGGCCTATCTGCCATCTTAGCGGCCTTATCTCTAAACCTCATCAAGAAGGCAGTGAATCCTTCTCTAGGCTGCTATCACAAAGTCTCAAGTTCTCATTGCTACACATCCATTTCAGTATTGTATGAGTACTATTTGGTGAAGGCTTTCACCACCGTCGCCCAATTTTTAGTTTGGGATGACTCCAACTATGTGAGCCACATTAGTGCTGGCCCTGATAGGGTTAGCAGGAAGGCTTACCCCATCTGGTTATCTGTCAGTTGCCATGACTTAGCGATACTGAGGAAGACTTTGAGGTGAGCCTTAGGGTCTCTGACCCATCAAACCTATCCGTCTACCATTTAAATTTTTCTAGAATTCTTTCCCCAAAAAAGAAACTCATTTCCTCTGAATCCACTGCTTGGCCTTCTGAGCTTTTACCCACTCGAATCATGTTCTCCAACTTCTCTAACTATTCTCTGAGTTTCCTTTCTTTCTCCGTCTCTGGAGGCTTAATGCGGACGTGTGTTGCAAATTCCTCTTTTTCATCTTCAATCACCATCCTGGGAGGAGGAACCCTAGAATAGGTGCCTCACTAACCATTTGGACACGTAGGTGAAGATCCTCTCTGACCAGTTGGTCTGACATGCTTAGGTTCTCCTGAGTCAACTCGGGAAGAGTTCCCATGATGACATGTAGCTCCATTATGTTCCACATCTCCTGAAGCCAGTGTCGGTTCATTCCTGGGACAGCTCTAGGAGGTTTCTGAAGTGTATGCAATATCTGAGCTATCCCTCTCTTGACTTCAGCCATTTCTTTTTGCAAGGTCTCGACAGGACGGACCCAAGCCTATTCGGGTGAATCAAAGTCATGTGGATCCATACTAACTAGGCTGTAATCACTTGGTGGTAGACAGTCTCAAGGAGATGATGGAGGTGACACTGGACTTAGGCAAGTTAACCGATTACCCTAACAAATCTAAAAGGACCGCAGAGAATACTTGAGGTGTGGAATTGTGCCTAAACCAAAAGTGGCTTATTTTTGGATTCTTGAATTTCCAACCCCTTGTTCACACATTCACTAGATTAACCACCAACGATCCATCCAAAGTTAATCCGCTTAATGATAGGGGGTGGATAGGGTTCAATGCCCCTGGTCCACCCAATATCATAAGCAGGAGATTCATACAAATGTCTTATTGAGAATATTCTCATAAGACATTCCATGTAATAAAGTCATTCTTTCCTTGCTCTTCTCCACTAGGTGTGCTTCCTTTTGATTTTTATTGAGACTTCTCGAGACTTGATGTGACTGCGACAGGATTGCCCCTGAGTCACGTGTCTGGACTTTTTCCTTATGGAGGAGGGACACCTTTTATCGAAACCCACTTAGGAAATCAATTCTTTACGATGGGAATATAATGTAGGAACGTCCCTTTTCAAGACGACAAGCAAGTTCTATAATTAGATTCTGGCGCTCCTAACTTCTTCATCTATTTCCTATATGATGCGAGTATACAGTGGATGCAATAGGACCAACAAGGCTTCCTTGCCAAGATCTATATATGCAAGGTACGTGATCCTTTTGATATACCCGTAGGTATGAGATCAAGGGGGTGAATTCCTTGCCCATTACTCGTGACTACACACGAGGTTAAGCAATTGGCCACAGGGTGGTGGAACCATGAGTGATTGTATGCAAAGTGTAATGTAGGGTAACTATTGTTCGATCTCAGAATGCCATAAAGTGCATGGACCTCCTCGAGGGTGCTAGTACAATTACATACATCCTCGCCATTTGGTGACACATTTGATCTCAGAATGTCATAAAGTGCAAGGACCTCCCTGAGGGTGCTGGCACAAATACAACATCCTTGTCGTTTGACTATACCTTCCATTCTTGTACAGGAAGCGGGTATCATTTTCCCTCAGAGCACTCTCCATGACATGTGCTGACCTCCCCAAGGGTGCAAGCATAACAGGGAGTCCCTCGCCAAATGATTTCACTTCGAGCACGATGTATGATGTGATTAGTGAATACAATTACAAACATGGTGTTAGCCAAACAAGTTTTCAAACAAATGTGATGAAAAATGTTCTGGCATTTAAGGGTAGCATCTAATATCGGAAGCTTGACATTTGTCCCTAATGGAGTCACCACTATGAGGGTAGTGGCCGGAGATGATGAGATGTCTCTCTTCCCTTGGGGTGGAAAGGACTTGCTTCTTGACCTCTCTCCTCTCTCTTACTCTTTCATGTGAGGGGAGGGGTTCGTGTCGTGTGTGCTTTGCTTACAGGCCCCATACCACCGTATCGCCGCTCGAAGATACGTGGAGACCTATTTCATAAGAGTGTAAAATTTTTCATTTGAGACGGGGTTTGATGATGGTCTAATACAGGGATCGGGATCATACAAATGGGGTTTGGAGTCACCACCTAGGGTTATGGGCCTAGGACCCGGGTGTAGGGCTCGATTCTTGAGAAAAGGGCCCGAAAGTTGGTCTAGTCTAGAGATTTAGGGTAAGTGTCAGGTTAAAGAATTGGGAAGGTGTTAGGCTCCCAATCTGCCTGGTTCAACTGGTCTTCCTACTAGAAGCTTAAGAACGAATATTTTCCATAATTATTACTATTCCATATGCATGGCTAAGTTATCACACATATATACATTAATTGAATTCAAACTACTAAATACCCTAAAACAAGGTTTATATAAAGTCTACATTATGACAAGTTGGTTGAGAAATTATACTTGAACTTAACCCCTGTTCCAGGTCAAGAGGGATGGACACTTGATTAGTACCGACTCAGACTATTTTTTCGTTTTTCTCCTAGCTCAGGGGAAGATGGTCTTGACCTCCAACTTCTTTTCTTGAGAGATGTTGATTACGATGGTTTACGGGTAGAGTTCTGGCTAATAATAGTTACTTTCAGATTTGGATTCGGACAGAGCTTCGGCTAGGGGAGGATATTTTCAGATTTGGATTTAGTGGTACTCTGGCAAAGCTTTCGCTGGAGATAGGCTAGGGGAGGGCTAGCCTGAGGTGGTACTCTGGTAGAGCTTCTGCTGGGGATAGGCTAGGGAGAGCTAGACTGAGATGGCACTCTGGTAGAGCTTCCACTGGGGATAGGCTAGGGTAAGGCTAGGCTGAGGTGGCACTTCGACAGAGCTTCCGTTGGGAATGGCTATTTCTAGAAAGATTCCAAGGGCACTCCGACAGGGCTTCCACTAGGACTATTATTTTTGGAAAGAAATGGATTGACTTAAAAATGGATTAAAGATCTCTAAAGTCTCAAAGAACACTTTGAAGATCAGAACAAAGTTCTGGATCTTAACAAAGATCTCTTCGTAGACCCGAAGAACCTCAAAGGGGGGTTTCTATTTCTAGTAAAACTCAAGAACACTCAAAGGAGGGGGTTGAAGAACATACTACTTTTGGCAAAAACTGGATTGAACTAAGGACTTGGATTGAAGATCTTCAAAGTCCTGAAGAACACTTCGAAGATCCGAACAAGATTTTGAATCTTGACGAAGATCGTTCCGATGACCCTAAAAAAATCAAGAGAGGGAGGGAAGGAAAATTTTACTATAATGGAGTGAGCTGGGATTTTTTTAGCCAATGGGAAAGAGGGAACATGTTTATCCAACAGACGAAAGAAGGGTTCTTGCCTAAAGTGGGGGGATAGGGCTTTTATACACTGGGTAAAAGAGATCCTCGAACTAAAATGGGTGGGGGAAGGTTTTTGTCAAATGGGTAAAAAGTGGGTTCTTGGAGAGAAAATCCTTATTAAAAAAAAGGGTATTTTGGTCTTAAATGGGTGAAGAGGGAATTTCTTCACCCACTGGGTTAGGGGAACACTAATCCCAGCTATTGACGGCGACACACAAGGTTGGGTTGAAATAAATGGGGGTATGAGGGCAATGTCCACAGGGTGTGAGGGCAATGTGCATAGGGTGTGCAGACAATATGCACAATGTGTGTGGGTAATGGTGTGTAGCTGGGCACCGGCTAGGCACAAGGGTGTGCGAGCAATGTGCACAGTGTGTGTAGCTGGGCACAAGCTAGGCATAAGGGTGTGCAGAGAGATTGGCATGGGTGTGCGGACAATGTGCATAGTGTGTGAGGGTAAAGGTGTGTAACTGGGCACAGGCTAGGCATAAGGGTGTGTTGGGAGGTTGGCATGGGTGTGTGGCAATGTGCACAGTGTGTGCGGGTAATGGTGTGTAGCTGGGCACAGGCTAGGCATAAGGGTGTGTGGGGAGGTTGGCATAGGTGTGCAGCAACATACGCATAGTGCAGGCAAGGTGTGTGCAACAAGCAGGCACGTGGGCTCGACCATGGAGCAGGGGCACGCACAGCTTGCGATGGGGGCACCCAGTAGGAAGCAATGGCACGCAGGCCATATGGCAGGGGCACGCAGGCTATACGACAGGGGCACACAGGCAAGCAGCGGGGGCATACAAGCCATGCAGCAGGGGGCACGCAACTTGCGTGGGGGTGCATAGGTCATGCAACAGGGGTGCGCAAGCCATGTGGTGGGGGCGAGTAGGACATGTGACGGGGGCACGCAAGCAGGTAGGCTAGGTTTGGTTGGCTGACTGGTTGGCCTGGATGGCTAACGGCTGGTCTGGCTGGTAGGCAGGCTTGGCTGATTGGTGTGGGTGACATGCGCACAAAAAAAATGTGATTTTCCAGGGGAGATTGTGGGCAATCCGACGGTCTATTTTGACGTATCATATATCATCGGAATCGTATTTTCGAGTACTATCCATCTGTATAGTCATCTTGACCAGATTTCTTTCTATATGAAAAGTCAAAATTGGACCCCCCCCTTCCCACATGGGGTTTTCAAGGTTTTTAGGCAGGTGGGGAATGTTTTTGGGTTTTTTCAATAAATCATCATCTCTATTGATCATAAGTCAAAAGTCGCATCCAAGATCCGTATTTCATTATTATCGGAGGCGGGTGATAAAATTGGGTGTCTACACACATCCTTTCGACGATAATTTCCTTTATACCTGGTCTCTCACGAGGATATTTTAGTATTTTCATATGGATCTAAGGGGTGAGGAGGGAAAGTTCCCCTTCGATAAGTTTACCCAAGGGAATATACACAAGATAGAACTGCATAAGGTAATGAATGTAAATGAGGAGGAAGTGGCTCTAGAGGAGGATGATGAGGAGGCGATGATTATGTTCCTGAAGTGGATGAGAAAGAAGAAATGGAGACTGAGGATCCCTTTGATGCAACACCACCTCCTACTGGTGGGGCTTTTGACTTTCAGGGTATGATGGATCGGTTAGAGGCACTTCTTGCAGGTCAAAAGTAGATCTTGAAGAAAGAGGAGAGTGCTGCCCATGAGGAGACATTCCGGCAGTCCCAAGTAAGTATAGAAACAGAGCTCAAGTACATGTCCGAAGCCATAGACTCAGTCTCCGCGGAGATGGCAGTGAGCCTTACATAGCTTCGAAAGGAGGTGAATCTAGTGAACCGCCGCTTCGATTATTATGATCATCGCCTCAACATCAACTCTAGATCCCGGGAGGAATAAGTTATTGATTTAGATGATGATTGGTAGTGCAATGAGCGATGATAGTTATATTGTTGAACTTGTTTGGGAACATTTCTTTTCTTTTGTTCTTCTTCTTCTTTCCTTCTTTTCTTTTGTCTTTAAAACTTTGTACTCTCCTTTTCCGTACATGCAACATAATGCAGAATTTTAGCTTTTATCTCATTATAGCTTGTATATGATAAGTCTTTTATGTTTACCCAATCCCCAAACCTTATTATAGATTCTATAGGGTTCGAACTTGCAAGCTATGTGTGTTTAGAGGATCGCGCTGATACCACCCTTGTCACGCCCCATTCACATAGAACCGGATCTGTGATCGGGTTACATCCAGATAATTTGAAACCACCAGGATCATCTGATGCAGTAAACCACAACACAGCATGCCACAAACAATATGGAAATATAATTAATTAATTCAGTGGAAGACTTGTCATATATTTACCTGTAAATTCCCCACTTACTCTTAATACCCAAATTGTTATACATAGTACATTTACATGTAGGCCCGCAGGCATGATAATTACACAAGAAGTAACAATTTAAATATTCAGAACACAAAAAGGGGACTACATCAAAAGAATCAAAAGAAGAATTGTGTTTGGAAATAGCTACTATTGCCCTGTAACATAACCCTTGTACGGGCAATCGGCACCATGCCCAAATCCCTCCAAACCCACCAATCTCCCATTGGAGATTTGTCAGTGGACCCCAACTCTTACTCTTCTATAGAAAAGCTTATAGAATCATCTAAAAAGGTGTGTACACAAGGGGTGACTCACTAGCTCAATAAATGGAAAGAAAGACACAAACAAGCAATCGCATCTCAAATGATCATATATGCATGAGATTCATTTTAGGCCTATCCACCTAGGCAATAATGCTAAGTCATAACTTATGTGCTACTCACAACCACAGTGCATGTATGCCACAAGTACGAGACGCATTCATCATCCAGCTATACACCCATAGGGTTGTCATAGAGGGTCGGCCGTGAGTATTCAAAAAAGTAATTTGTAGCCGAACCACAGTAGAAAAGTAAATCCTGGCCGAACCATAACAGAAAAGTAAATCATACCCAAACCATAGCAGAAAATAAATGCAATACGCTAGGCCCTCTGAATATATCACTAAGGTTTCCAATTGTCCTAATGATTAGCCAGGCGTACTAACCACCATGGCGGTCGCTATCTACGCTTCCCCCTAGTGATAACCCAACACCTAAACCCCTGATGGGAAGGGTCGTAACACGAGGGAATGCCAATCCTAAACCATATTCTCTTATATGAGATAGTACGACTATATAGTGCTTCCATGTCCCAATCCATGGTGCATTAATGTATTCTTTTCCAAGCCAACTATGACATCTAATCTATCAATTTATCACATGTCCAAATAATCATCATCATCCAACAATTGAATAATCGATGCTCATAATTCAAAGCAAGAAATGAGTATTTGGAATTTAAAGATACAATATAACAATTCATAAATGCATCCTACAGTAGACAAGCAAATGCATGAAGATGGCATGATGATATATAAGACGAAGATGATGCAATAAACATTCTGAAAATTAAAATCAATGTCCTCTCCCCACTTATTTATTCACGTACGAGAATATGTATACATGGTACCAGTAAGTTCCAGTGTGCAAAGACGAGAGTCTCGAAACCTAACACAAAAAGGAAACTTAGAATGCATTCATTCCGGGACCATAAAAAAATGAAGGACATGGTCATGATACGTTTAATACTGTGAAGGAGGTTGTCGATGAGTTCGAGCCTGAACGAAGCTCATTGGACCACAGGTGGGTCATAAAGGTGGGTAGGAGGACCCACCTGTGCAAGCTTCCTAGATAGATAACACTCAAACACACATCGACGGGTGCTACCGATGGGTCTGGGTACTCACCGGTCCTACCCGTCGGTAGGACCCTGGGGCTCAACCAAAACCGGTGGTTGCTATCGGTGGGTATGGGTACCCACTAATTCTACCCGCCAATAGGACCTCGGAGCCCAGCCAAGGCCAATGGGTTATACCAGTGGGTCTAGGTACCCGTCGATGCTACCCACCAGTGTCTAGCGGGTTCTATTGTCCAACTTCTCTTCTTCTTCCCACCTCTTGGGAATCCAAAGGGTTTGTTTCCACCACATTTTCCATACATTTAAGACTTCATCCACATGAACATAATATGGATCTAAGTTCAAATCAAGATTTTGGGAACAAATCATACCTTTAGCTCTAGAAACCCCAAAACCTAATATCTTTCCCCCAACTCCAAATATCACAAAAATGCTTTTAAAATCTTGGTTGCTCCTCCTTTAAAATCTACAAAGAAATCACATAGAGTCTGTTTTAACTCTTGATTTGATCATATAAGAGGGTTTCATCAAATTCAAGGGGTTATGGCACTTACCTACCTTAAATTGTAGATCTTAAGGCACCAATCACTTTTCTAGCATCGAAATGGCAAGGTACGGCTTCGGGAACAAGGGGGAAACACTTTCCCTCACTCTTCCTTCCCACTCTTCCATCTTTTCTCCCCCTTCTTTACTCCTCTCCACCAACCCTTGCTAAAATAATAAATGGGAGAGGAGTAAATGCTATTTATAGTTTGCGTTTTAAATATTTACTAGGGTGCGTTTGGTTTTGACATTCTATGGCCCGAATCACATTAAATAGCAATACCGAGTGAAGTAGTCAGTAACGGGCATATATGACGTCATTACGATGGGAAACCTGAAACACGCATGATCACCCAAGTTGGGCTTACTGGGGCCCACATTTTCCCTACAGGTGGGTTGCATAGGGGGGTCGCACCCACTAGTGACCACCAACCTGTCGGCCAGAACATGGCCAACCTTACTAGATTTCGATGGGAAATGGGTTCTCAACGCGTATTTCACTTCTGCCACTTGGCGTGAACCAAGTTCTCATCATCAAATACGATAACATGCCTTTCTTACTCATACATAGCCTTATGATATGTGCAAGAGCATGGCTTAGGTGTGTGAACCACATCGGGTACCGGCTCAATCTTGTCCGACCACCCCGCATTTGATGTCACCCTTGTTATCATAACCATAGGGCACTTGCATCAACCCTTGCCAATTCAGACACTGCACGATTAAATCGAACCAACTGGTCAATCAACCGGGTTTAGGGAGCAGTGCTCTATAACAATGATCAGGAGAATACCTAGCATATTCTTCTTACATGCGAATTTTCAAGAAGAGTGTGGGATCTGGGCCCTTTGGGGCTTAGATCTGAGTGTTTTCATTTTTCTTCCTTTCCCAACGTAATTATGTACTTTTTTAACTCTAATGATATCTTAAAAATAATTTGATTTCCTTCTTTCATACCTCCATTATTACTTGTTATTTCATATGGAAGCATAAAAATATGGTCATTTTTGGGTCACAAAACCCAAATCTGTATACCATTGTAAATTAGGTTAACTATTGGCTAGCCTTTGGTGAATGCTATTACAACGAAACTTGGCTGCATACCAAGGATTCCTTTTTCTTTACATATAGTGTGCTTATTATTTTTTTTGTCTCTAACTAATCTCAGAACATATCTGGTCGGGCTATTGCCATGTATTTCAAAAGATAGATGCTTATTACTCTTTGCTACCTATGTGATGACAGGAGAAGGTATTGAGGCAGTAGCAAAAGGAGTTCTTCATAAGAGAAGCAAACATGCAATAATGGAAAGTTAATGAGATTTGGAGTGATGTGAAAGTGCTTGAACCCTTGATGACCTATAACAAATTTTTTGCTTTGGCCTTGGACCCATTCCTCTCCGTCTTAAACTGGAGAGTATTTTGGTCATACCAATTTTTTGTGTACAATCTTGTCCATTTGATCAAACTAATCACCTTCAAGGCTAATTGGGAAATCTTGGTCAAGGATACTACCTATTTGTCTCAAACTATGAACTCTATGTAACTTTCTTGTTTTATTCTAATGAAAAAGGAGAATAGCATGCCTCTTTGTTCCTTCAAATTTTTAAAAGAATAGACAAATCACATTTTGGGTGTTCTCGTAATCTATTCTAAACCTATTCTTTTTCACTAGTTCATTCCTGAAAATACAAAAATGAACCGGACGTGTCAAACACATTTTTGTTCTATTTGCATTCTTGCATAATAGAAGAACATCAGAAACGTTCTTGCAGAGAGTTATCAAACGACATCTAATGTGTATGCTTGCTGCTAAAGATAGGAGGAAGGGAAGGGGTTTGAGTGCTGGTGTTTGAGATGTGTATGTATTACTTGAATAACCCTAAAACATAAAATGGAAAGGGGGGAAGGGAAGGGGTTGGGTTTGGAGTGAGAGGGGCTATGATCAGTGAGAGAGTATTGAGGGGAAGGGGAAGGGGAAGGGAAGAGAATTCATAAGGGGATGGGTGTACGCTATTAACAAAAATTAAAAATGAAAGGGAGAGGGAGGATGAGAAGTGTACTTCTTTTCTTTCTTCGTTGCCTCACTTGTCTAAGTTAGGAGGGATGGCTTGGTTGGGGCTGCTATATCAGTTACTGGGGTCGGAGAGAAGATGAAGTTTTATTTTTCTTTTCTTGTTAGAAAAGAGAAGAATTGAAGTTGAAGAGAAGGGGGTAGGAAGGTGTCTGTAATGGAGAGAGAGAGAGAGGTGGCCATATGGGGCTTCTTTTATAGTAAAAAAGGGAGAAGGGAGGAGTATTATAGGGATTGGGTTCATGGCCCTGATTGATGACTACATAGTTGTATAAGGGACAAACTAAGGAGGGTAGTTAGGTAAATTTAGTTTTGTCTTGAGGACCAAGTAAAGAGTTATGTTTTTTTTTTTTTTTTTTAGCAATTTACATCCCCTCCCCTGTACTTTGCTCTTATTATAAATCCTTCCCTTGTGCTTTCAAAAATTACATTCTCCCCTGTTAGATGACGTTGTTAGTGATTAGTGTGGTGTTAGTTTTGAATTGTAAAAGATGATTTTAGCCTTTTGTAATTCAACTACAAATTAAATACATATTGAGCACTTTACATTCCCTTCCTTGTACTTTGCTCTAATTACAAATCCCTCTTCTATATTTTCAGAAATTATATACTCCTCCCTTGTAGCATGTTAGTTCTTACTAAAATATTCTCATCGTTAAGTTTATAATGTTAAGTCAGACTAATATTTCGATAATACTCATTTTTCCTTCAATATTGTTAAAAGACTATTTCACCCTTCCAACAACAAAACCTTGATATACACGGTGTAGACACCCAATTTTATCACCCACCCTGACAATGATGATGAACGGGATATGATTGAGGTTCATGCTTTACATTGGAGGAGAACCTGGCACTCAAAATGACTCGGACCCGGCAGCAATCTAAAACCTTAATGCACCTAAAAACCCCAATACTCTAATCTAACCTAAAACCCTAATAGGACCCAAAAGCCTAATCCAGCCTAGGTCCTCTATATAGCCAAATGATGCCAGACCTCGTGGCACTTGACACTAGCATGCAGTATATTGACGAATCAGATCTGAGTACTCTCCCAAAAGGTATGAATACTGCACTATTAAAGAATGTTGAGAATCCTGAGGGTGCAATCGAACAAAAGTCCTTTGTGAATTTTGAATTTTTCTGAACCAAAAATAGTCTGAAACACTATACCAATGGTTAGTATTTGGAAAGATGATTCCAATGATATATTGTACATGAAAATCAGACCACCTGATATCCAAAATCACAGTCAGAAATTCGGAACCCAAATAGGGCGAACCCAGTTCAATTATTCCTCATAGGCCTGCCAAAAATCTCACGGGCTCGTCACATTTTCTTACTTTTCTATAAATATTTTGGTCTCGGGCCCGTGAAAAATCCTAGGGGATGTAAAAAAACCGTGTGGCCCATAAAATATCTTACCAGCTAGTTAGATTTCTTGCCAGTTTTAATCACGGGCCTACGAATCGAGGATATTCTGGTGTGGTGGGCCAGCAAAAAAAGATGCTTTTCTTTTATAGGCCCATCCAATCTCAGCTTTTGAGGTCCAAAAACTTGTAAATTCTACACTTTTCCCATTTTGAGCGTGTGAAAATAATCTAAGGGTGACCCTTACCTACCTACCTCCATCATTGTCTACCTATCCTTGGCCCTCTTTTACTATTTCTAGCCCAATATGTTATTCCAATGATGATCCTACACCTCACCCAAACCTATTGACGATAGGATATAGCCCAATGCTCAACCCGAGGC
Source organism: Macadamia integrifolia (assembly GCF_013358625.1). NCBI lineage: Eukaryota > Viridiplantae > Streptophyta > Magnoliopsida > Proteales > Proteaceae > Macadamia > Macadamia integrifolia. The sequence continues at coordinate 256,556 of NW_024870463.1, read as the reverse complement.
CGAAACTTTACCCAAATGGGCCCGTCTTCTACTTTGCTCAACGAAATTCTACCAAAATCTCTAGAGATTCCCAATAGATACATCGGGTTTTGAAGTGTCACCAGAGGTCTAAATTCTCCAAAGAAAGAAAGCAGGCAGCCTAGATCACTTCCACCTGAGTCGGGAACCTTCGGCAAAGACCATATGCACAACGAAAGGGGCCCACCCGTCTTGACCCAAAACAGGGTTCAAGCTTACGTATAATCTCTTAACAGAGTAGGCATAATGTAGACTCTCTGTTTTATATAGTATTTGTGTATTATTGTATAATAATAATGCATACGGTATAGGACATATTGGGGAATATTCATTTTGAGCATCTAATTGGAAGACCAGTTCGACGGGGTGGAGTGGGTGTCTAATACCTTCCCAATTTCATAATTTGACACTTACTTTTCTCTCTGGACCATACCAACTTTTTTGGGCCCTTTCCTATGGATGAACCCACACATCAGGTCTTAGGCTCTTAACTTAGGTGGCCATATCCAATTCTTTATGATTCTCAACCCCCAGAAGATTCTCATTTTACATTGAGCTGTCATTGAAAACATCCCAAAGGAAACAAATAGCCCGCCATACACGAAATAGGCTTCCACGTGTCCACAAGATGGGATGAAGCAGTGAGGACCCATGTATGTGTACAAGAGAAAGAGGGCCGGGGATGACCGATCTAGGCTGCTACCCTTACATATGGAGGCTTCCCACTTGAAACCCACCCCCTTGCATCTTTATCTTCTCCGACGATAGGAAAATGGCAAACTTAGCACTGTGATATCAAATCAAATGCAACTTAATGAACTTTTAGCCATATAGATATACCTTCAGAGTACGGTTTGAGGTTTCCCTTACTGAAGCCCACAAAATATGAATTGCTACTACCACAACCCTATTTTTTTCCTTCCTATTTTAGCTGGAATAGGTAATTAGATATAGCAGTGAGAGAAAAGCTGGCAGTACTTTGCTTGCTTTCTAAAATGATCATAGGTGTATTGCCCAAATGAGATAAGGCTACGGAGGTGTGAATCCGTTACCCATTTTATCAAGGCAGAATGATAATCCTAGGCTAATTTGATGAGGGAACATACCAAGGTCTAGTAAGGTAACATATCATGCTTGTCCTTGCTGTTAGAATGCATCAATTTTGGATCCCAACTTCATACAAGCCATTTCAAAAACTGAAAATTTGGAAGCTTCTCAGGAGTTTGTCTAGCTTCAGAGCATATGATTGCTTTTACCTTCTTCGTCACCTGATCACTACTTCACCTTTGCAGGAGATGGTGACTATCTCTTTAACTTTTTTTTTTTTTTTTAAGTAAAGACTACCTCTTTCATAATAGTCAGGTTTTCACTACCTAAATCTTCTATATTCAATCTGAGGGAAAACGGTTTTAAGAAACAATAGGGGTAAAATAAATACTTAATTTGTGGTTGAATTACATAAGGCTGAGATTGTCTTTTACAACTCAAAACTAACACCACACTAACAATTTCATCTGATAGGGGAGGAGTATGTAATTTCTAAAAATATAGGGGAGGGATTTGTAATAAGAGCAAAGTACAGGGGAGGGGATATACATTATATTGAAGGGTTAACTGGGTATTATATAAATATTGTAAAACTTAATGGAATAAACTTAATAGTGTGAGTATTTTAGTAAAAACTATCATACTATAGGGGAAGAGTACGTAATTTTTGAAAATACAGGGGAAGGATTTATAATAAGAGAAAAATACAGTGGAAGAGATGTAAATTGCTCTTTTCTTCTTTTTCTTTAATTAGGTTGTTCCTTATTTTAGGGACAAAGAAAGGAGTGATGTGGCATGAGGAGAGGGTGACAGGCAGGGGTGAGTGGTAGGTGGTTGATGTGGCTCACATGCAGGCACATACATATGAGGCATCAAGCTGTTGGTTTGCTGGCTATATAGCATGGTTGGGTTGGGGCATGGGCTGGGACGCTGGGTAGTGGCTTAGGTGTTGGACTGGGTTTAGGTATGGGTTGGTTTGGGTTGTCGGTTGGGTTAGGTTTGATTTGACTTGAATTGACATTGGGTCAGACTACACTATTAAATATTTATTTATGTAATAATTTTTTTATTCTTCCCCTCTCTTTCCTTTTGTTCTTCTTTTACCCCTATGTTCAAGATTCATATCTTCTCGACTATAAGTTCTATTTTTTTCTGACGAAATGTTGTTGGAAAGGTTTTGATGATTACTTTACGAAAAAAACTAGACAAAAAATTGCACGGGAGCACAATTAAAACTCTGCTCAAAGTGGAAGATCTACAAAACAAGTGATTTAAAGAAATAATGGCCAAACATGTCAACTTCGCAATTTTTTTTAGGACATGGCTTGTAATGATACACATCGGTATGAAAGTTTTGAAACAAATTGGAAAGATTTGGAAGTCATATCCATTACAAGGGCATTCTGCTCATTTTACCAAGGGAACCTTAAATATTTTTCATAACTAAGATATCCAATGAGATTTCAGGAGACTCCAGTCATATCTATCATTACAATTCTCAAGGAGATAAAATTCAGTGTCTATAGAATGCCTCCTTTGACTGAAAGCACAAAATGGACGAAAGTCAAAGGAACAAATCTATATTTTTCATAACGGGAGCAAACAAGCTCTTCCCATATCTTTCTCATGGATGCCAGAATTTACCACTGGTGAAGTAAGGGGTACATATCATTCATGTACAAGGAAAACATGGTGAAAATCTATGCAATTTATCATACAACTAAATATAACAAATGCTTGTAAAGCTTACTGTGCATAGCAATATATATGGTATTATGGGGCTCTTGATCGGTCCACAGGAGGCAAATTCAGGACTGGGCATTCGAAATAGATATATGTATGCAATAGATTAATAACACTATGACAAACTATACATTAAGATCACAATGTCAAGTGGAAACCTAGTTTTCCCTACATTTGGTGACACCTTGCATCAGCTAGGACTTTCTATTAGGACTAGCCTAAGATTCAAACAATTTATATAGTTAGTTTGTGGCATACCCTAGTCATATGTGGTCTATATCTTTACATGATGCATGCTACAGGTGGGCTTAGGACATAGGGATACCTTTGACAAAGAGCACCTGCTATATATATCTATCACTATTGAAGTTGTCGGTATGTTGGTGAGTCCATTTAATATACCTTCGAGTGAATAGCTCAATTAGTCGATCTAAGAGTGGTCAAAATAGTGTATTTTTAGGGTATGAAATGTACCTCACAACACGCGAGCGACCACCCTCATCAGTGACTCATATTCTAGGCCTAAAGATTACATGATCAAGAGGTGTGGTTTCATCATAGGCTTACCCTACCTACACGGGGCCGTTCAGTACATCACTTAGTTAAAAAGTTGTTGTGCAGTATGTGCGTAAGTGATACGAGAATGATTCAGTTAGTATGATCATGGTGTAAACAAGGGCTAGCCAAACATGTTCTCATACAAATGTATATGCAAAGAAAAATGTTCCAGCAATAAACAGGAGCATATGTGTTGAAAACTTGACCAAGAAAATGTCTCCAACAGAGTCATTACTATAGGGTGCAATGGACGTACTTGGAATATATTTTCCATTGGCTTGGGGACAAGGGATGGAAAAAATAATGAGGAGCCATCACCTAGAATGAGGACCTAGTACCTGCCAAAGGAGGCTTGATCTTCGGCCGGGGGAAGGAGCCGAGTTTGGTTAGTTCAGTGGTATATTAAGAGATTTGTGCAAGGGTAAGTTTTACAGAGTCGGGAAAGTGTTGGGCACCTACTTTTCTCGATAAAACTAGTATTTCTATATATGCTAAAGTTTGACATTCTCCTGAACTCATATGTTCTAAACCTACATGCATATTGATTCTACTGGTGCTCATATTAACTATGATTAAAACAATTATTCTTATTCATATAATCAAATTTAATGCATACTAACTAAGATGAAGTATTGCTTTGCTACATCAAGAACATGTTAATTGGAATTCTATTTAAGTAACCCTAATAATGCTATAAGTGCTCTTTTTTTTATGAAAGGAAAAAACATTACTATTAGAAAGAATAGTTTGTTACATCACTTGTACTTAACACAGTTTCTTCTACTAGTATACATTGATAATACTATATCTAATATGTAGTTCATAGCTGGGCAACTTGTTACTTCTTTGTCGAGGAATGTTATAGACCCTGATAGTTTCTGAATTTGAGAAAAAGTAGCAAAATGTAGGAGCGGCCATACTTCTTTGGTGGGTTGTGGAATAAGATGAGTCAACTTCATAGCTGAAAACCATACTTCATCTATGTTCCATCCTCTGTCACTTGCCATTTTTAACCCTGCCAGGATTCCTTCTTCCTCGACTTCCTCCTTTTGAGTAGTTGTAGTAGAATTTGTGTCGATGAACCTAAACTTACCCTGGAAGAAATTCCATATGCCCATCCTGAAGCTGAGTTCAAAAGATTAGTTACACTAGCACAGACCAAAACTAGATATGACAAAAAAGGTGTAAGAAAACCTGAATTAAAGCTTCCTAAACCATCTGTATTAAATAAGATAGATTCGTTTAGACACATGGAATACATGTTAGGATGAGCAATCCATGCATTAATCTTTTTTTACTACTAAAAAAGGGTTGGGAATGGCATTAGATGCTACTATCTCATTTCTGTGTTTCCAAATGAAATCTAATGTGATGGCAAAGACATTAAAAAACCTTACCATATTAGATCGAGGAATCATTCTATGGTGAAAGAAGTAATTAACCACCTGCACAACAGAAGTTGGACTTATATTTGTAACATAGACCCAATGGTCTAGCTACCCAAATATGTGATGCAAAATCACACAAGAAGAAAAGGTGGTGTGTGGACTCTGTATGTTGGTTATAGAACACACATGAAGTGCCTATTTCCATCCATTTTCCCAATAAGGCTCAGACTGGTATTCCATTGTGTATAATTATCCACAAGAAAATTTAAAATTTTGGGTGGATTTTTAACTTCCAAAGAAATTTCCACTATTTCCTAGAAATATTCTAGATTACACCTTGATTTTGGGTGCTAGAATTAATTTTAATAAGTTTATCCCCTGTCTAGGTGGAAAAGTCCCCTTTATGGGTTATGGTGCAACGCCATTTATCATGTTGAAGAATGGGATTGATTTTAGAAATCTCCATAAGAATACGTGAGTTGAAAAATTTCCTAGTACCTCCATATTCCGAAAGTTATTTTGAATGAAATTGCTTACCTTTTCGGTCCTGTTAATGTTCGGGTGGGTGCCGATAGAAAGTGCAATTGAATTGGATACAATCCATGGGTTAAACTAGAAAAAAGTGTCACGTCCATTTCCTATCATATATATGACACATTTTCTCAGATGAATAAGATAGAGGTCACACTATTCCAGACCCATGACATGGGTCTCCTATAGATATTTGGTCAAAAGGAGATACTTGGTAACAATATTTAGCCTTTAAGACTTTATTCCATATTGCATGTGGTTTAGAAAGGAATCTTTATCCCATATTTAACAATAAAGGCCTTATTATGGGTTACATCATCCCGTAAACCAAGGCCTCCATTCTGAATTGGCTGGAAAACTTTTTTCCATACAATAAGGTGTAAATTCCTTGAATCCTTAAAGTAGTTTCATTCCAAAATTTTGCACAGATGGAATCAATGTTCTCGCAAGTTTTTGTTGGAAAGGCAAAACTGTCACACCCCACTTCTAGTAGACCCAACTTATCGTATAGGAATACCAGTGGTGTGAGTAAGACGCTTACCTGTCTTACGAACCTACCAGGAACTCTGATAGCAGTACCTTAAAGTTCACAATCTCACAACACAAACCAACCAATAGTAACGGAATCAGAGTAATATAGCAAAATAATAATTAAAATGGGGAGCGTTTGATGATATCATATATATACATAACCAAAGTGTTCCATTACAACCATCCATGACTTATAAGTAATAAGTCCAAAAGTATATCATCCACAAATCTATATCAGAATAAAAAAATATACGCCAAACACCTCATGGTGCTGCGTACGCATAGACATCACAGGCATAATCCTGGTCATGCTTCTCTACTTTCGGCATCTACCAGTCGCTCACTCTATACTTGGGTCCGGAGAAAAGAGAGTCACAAGCCATAGGCATCACCATACCTGCATCATCATCTAAAAAGGGGCATATACGTGGGGTGAGCTTTCCAACTCGCTCAGTGAGTGGTGGAGTTCATGTACAACCAAGCAAAGTAGTTGCATAAATAATTCATGATGTATGATTGCAGAAATTAAACATATAGTCCATGATGCTCGTGATGCAATTCATTTATTTTATTATCCACCTAGCAATACAACTAAGTCTGATAAATGCTACTACGACACATTAGGCTGTATCCCTCATCTTAGAACCGCCATCTATTATGCAGCGATATAAGCCCTAGCCATGATTAGGAGCTTGCCGGTCTCGGTATGTATCTATTGGTAACCTAGCAAACCCCTGATATAGTCACGACACTGGTATGTCCATTAGACATGTCAAACAAGTTCCTGCCTCCGGCAACAATCACATTGTATCACTGGTGTGGCATTTCGGGAAGGTTCATCAAACATACCACCACTGGGTTATCCAACACCTTACCCCCTGTTGGCAAGGGGATGTAGCATGGGGAATGTCACCTAACCGTAATATTCTATATACCTTTCATAATGATACAATTAGTATGGACCACACGACACTGGTATCACCATTGGCCATAAAGCGGGTCCATCTCCAAGTATAGTCCCGGGGTATATGATACCGGGAGCACATTGGCCATAAGGTATAACCCACAACTATATACCTATCTAGCATGCAAAGTAGTTGAGTATGGACTACGTAACACTGGTATTCCCATCGACCATGAAGCATATCTATTTCCAAGTGCAATCCTGAAGTACACGATATCGGAAACACATCGGTCACAAAGTGTAATCCACGACTATAGCTAACTCTAATGCATATAATCAATGCATGAATGAAAAAATCATACGAAAATCATGGTATTGGTACCACCTCGGCCACACTGGATTCTGTCTTATGCATACAACAATCACGCAACGATCATGGTACCAGTACCACCTCAGCCACACTGGATCCCACCTCACATATCAATATACATTTCATATCATTTCTATCAAAATGTAACATGTAATAGAACATCATCGTCATTTAAGTAATTTAAATAATCATACAAGATCTATACATTTGAGCAGTTCTAAAATGATTAAATATTCCCAAAAATAAAAGTCAACCATCCCTCACCTTGTTTAGGTTTAAACGGTTTGGGTTCCAAGTATAGCCATCGAGTGTTCAATTCAATTTCGGCCTTAGGCTATGTGATCGTCACTGTCCTAGGCACAAAGATAACTAAACATCAATACGTGTCGGGAACATCGGGAGGGGCCCATAGGGGTCACCCCCAAAGGGTACAGATAAAGTCCCATATTGGCTGTACTGTCACCAGAAACAGTCACTATCCACCAAAAATATTAGTGGTGTTTCCTATGGACATAACAGAGGGCTCCTAAGGCTCGTATGGTCACTAGAAACAGTCACTGAAAATAGACCCAGTGTTTTCGGTGGCTTGTTTCCACTGGCAGTACAGAAACTGCCCGTGAGATTTGGGGCTTTTTGGCTCGGGCCTAATTTTCGGGATTTGTTCTTTGGAGTTTGTGGGGGATGTTCCTAGCATCATTTTAAGCTATAAAAATCCCAATTCCACTGAGCCATTTGGGAGACACATCGATTGAACGATCGAAACCCTAGGTGGCCATTTGGTCAATCTTGTTACCAGAGCTCACCGAATTTGGTTGGAGCTCAGCAATAGCACTGAGGAGGTGAAATACGAAATCCCCGAGCTCCAGAGGGTTTGTGGATTAAGATTCCATATATACCTAGCTCACCCTAGCTTAAAATGAAGAGAGAGAGTGGTAGGAGAGGTAGCACTTATCTCCGGCAGGGATTACGGCAACTAAACCGGCACTAAGGTGAGATTCTGTCCTCCTTCTTCCTCATCTTCTTCCTCCTTTCTCTTCTTCTTTACCTCTCCCATGTTCTTGTATAAGTGATAAATGAGGAATAGTTCCTCATTTCCACTTATATGGTAAGTGAGGTCCTTAGGGCCTGTTTGGCTGGTCCTAATTCGGTCCGAGTAGGTTAATCTGACTTCCGGGGCATGTGGACCCAACTACTTTGGTCCGTAGGGTGCACATATAGTAAGGAAGGTGTGGGGGTGTATTTGGAATCATTCGGGGTTATCCATGATGCGGGTGGTGGACCCCACGGGCATCAGAACCCAACCAGTAGCCTAAGTGGTCAGTGAAAATAGGCCAACAGAAATAGACCCAGTGCTTCTGATTACTTGTTTCTGGTGGTCAAGAGAGTTTGCTACCTTGATAGCCTATTGTCCACCAGTTGCTCTCGCACTGATGGTTGCCTTAGGCTGTGTTCATGGTCTTTCAGTAGTTATGGTGTGTGCTAGGATTCGGGTGTGGGGTGTTAGTCGGTCGAGGCCTGTGCCAATGGCCGAAGGGCAAAGAAAAGAATGACCACATTTTGTCACCCAGAGCATGTACTACCATCATCTTGCTCAATTATGATAGAGTTGAAAAATGCAACAGATAATATCTCCTACCTACTTTGAAGTTGAGGACTTACCTAGGGCTGCCAATTGTGGAAAGGAATTCGCTGCTCTTCCAATCCTACAAAAAAGGTTAGTACTTTGATCCTGATTCTTCCTTAGCTAGGCTCTGTATGTGCCAGTTTAGGGAATATGATCTCCAGGTTGGGTCTTTCGAGCCAATCTGGACTATCTGGGATCAATGGTTACAAGAGAGGAATTCGTTGCTCTTTTAATCTTACAACAAGTAAAAAAAAATGTTTGATGCTTGGATTTTCCTTAGCTGGGCTTCACATGTGCTAGTTCAGGGATTTGATATATGAGATCAGGCCACTCGGATCTAACTCAAAGAAGAAGGGCCTCCTGGGGTAGGGTTAACAACATTGGGCCACCTGGGGCAGGATAAAAGTGATTGGTCCGCCTGGGGCTGAGTAAATGAAATTGGGCCACTTGGGGCCGAGTAAATGCAATTAGGCCACTTGGGGCCGAGTCAATGAGATTAGGCCGCCTGGAGCTGGGTAATTACGTCTCCTCTTGATTTTTCCTTGATTCTTGATTTTTGGTTTAGAATTTAATTCTTGATGTTGATTTGGAATTTTTTTGATTTTTGATGCTTGATCTGAATTTTTTTTTGGAACAAAAATTTTATATAAAATGGGTCCCCTCCCTTGTTCATTCTTCATTCTAACTCTTCTGAGTGAAGTGAGTTCCTAGAACCCTCTAGTTTTTCTTGAAGTTTTTCCTCTTATTCTTGGTGTTCTTCATTTTTCTCTTGGAGTTCTTAAAGATATTCATCTCATTTTAGGTGTTCTTCATTTTGCTCTTGGAGTTCTTGAAGATATTCATCTTGTTCTTAAGGGAGGAGCTATTTGGAGAATTTGACATTCTCGTAGGCTTTCGTGCAAATTGGGAAATTTTTTGGGGCTTTTTGTAATTTTTAAATGTTTCAGGGGCTTTTTACAATTTTTAAAAATATGGCTCAATGGAGGAAGAGGAAGACTCTAGGAAAGGTTCAGCTCGAGAGTTGCAGCAGTCTTTGCCCTAGGGATCAGGGCAAAGCTAATTGGTATTCCGGGCAAACCCTTCACAAAAGCCAGAATCACATCTGTAACTCCATATGGGGTTCCTGGGTAAGTCTTTACATTTCATTCCTTATTTTGATCATCTTTTATTCTTGTTTTGTATTGTTTTTGTTGTTTCTTTTGTTTTATTATTTATTTATTATTTCCATTAGCATGAGGGGAAGAAACGACCTACCTTGTCCTCTTATAGCCACCCAAACATGGTTGAGTTCTGGCATCGGATGCTCCCTTGCAGGGTGAAGGAGATGGTTGATGATACCTATTTGTGCCGACTGACCCTTGTAGAGACCCAAAAGTTTAATCCGGCAGTAGTGGGGGCCCTAATGGAGTGATGGTGGCCGAGTACACACACTTTCCACCTTCCTATTGGCGATATTACCATTATGCCTATGTGCTTCTATGCCTTGACGGGCATTCCATTTTGGGGTAGAACCATGACCCTAACCACAGGATTCCCAACTGTCGAGAAGTTCATAGATCTGATCGGTATCAACCTTAAAGCAAGTCAGATGTGCATCCACCTAGGGGAGATTAGTGCCCGATGGTGGAAAGTTGGCTTGGGGGAGAATCCAGGCAACATGTCTCAGATAGCACGTTCCTTCCTTCTATTTTCCGTGGGCCAGTGCCTCTTTAGTGACCTCCAAGCGGGAGTAGATATCTTCCTAGTGTTTTTCCTTAAAGATATTTACACAATAGATATCTGGGATTGGGGTGGGGCCGCCTATGCATATCTCCTATGGTTCCTGGACCTGTTGTCCTATGGGGATAGAGGCCTCAAGGGGATAGGCCACATCATCCAGGTGACTTTCCTTCTTATATCTATTTTCTTTCAGTCATTTGGTCTGCACTTTCTTACTTTGATTTCTTAAAATAGCCCTGGTGTTTTGAACATCTGGGAACCATAGCCCCTAAACTAAGGATCCTGAGACATTCCTCTTCTCCTTGGCCACAAAATGGGGAGATAACCAAGTGGTCCGGGCCCGATGTCATCCTTCGGGGACCACCGCTCGTTCTCTTTCGAACAACTCACTGAGGTATGCCATGTGTGATATTGAATTCTATTCACCTGGCGTTGTACTTACCCTTCCTTGGTTTTGCAGGCTACTTGAAGACCATTCTATGACATGGTGTTTTCGGATTCTGAGAGAGTTGACTAGATTCTTCAACTGTTTGCAAACCGAATCCTTTTCCAGGGCCTGTGGGGCCATGCCTAGTACTTAGGAGAGAGATTAGTACCCCAGTGGTTAGACATCGATTCACGTCCTTCTTCTGGTCTTCCTCCATCCACTATGCATTGTCCAGAGATTGTCCCTGAAGACGAGATGAAGTACTTGGCTAACAGACTATGGGAGGACTCCTTTCTTGATCCGGATAGAGACTATAGAGCCTTCTTAGAGGAGGAGATAGTGTGCACCCCTCTTGGCCCCAATGGTCCAGTGGTATGTTGCCCTTTCTTGAGTATTTCCTATAGATTCTTCCTTATTCTGGTCTTGATTGATGTTCTTTTAGGTGAGAGTGAGATGCGTAGATCCTTCTACTATTCGGTTGCATGCTAGTGCTACCTATTCTTCATAAGCAGGGCCCTCTACCAATGCCGACGGGTCTCTTAGAGTTACTAACGTCCCTTTTCATGGCTTCCATGCCTAGAACTATCCCAACGCGGCCAACCTCAGTCTCCCTCATCTTCTGGAGCTGAACATAGATGTAGATGCTTCCATTGGGCTGCCTATTCCTTATGATTATGTGACTATTTGATCATTTTTTAATTAACTCTTGACTTCCTTCGGTTGATATGCTCTTTCTCAGGTGTCCCCAGAGGTCTATGCTAAGATTAGGAGGATGCACTATGGCCTATGCGAGGTGATAGTCTCCAAGGATTGGGAGAATGCTTAGCAAGGTGCACTGATTGAGGAGCTAACCCAAAGGCTGGAGTAGGTTGGAGTAGCATCTGTGGATTCCCCAGTGCTTCAGAGTACGATTCAGATGAAGGCTTTTGACCCATAGGGATTTGTTCCTACATTTCTTACAAACAAAAACACATGGATATTTTCTTTCTTTTTTCTTTCTCCCTCCCCTTATTTGTTTATTATTTTATTTCAAAATCTCTATAAAAACTTAGTTTGGCACAAAAAAATATCTTTCTTCCTCTTTTTTTTTTTTTTTTTTGTTTTTTGTTTTCTTGCAATGCTTAGGCACAATCAATTCCATAACTCAAGTCATAATTAGACTAATTGGGATAACATGAAAATCCAAATACTTTCTCATTCCATTACCAAGTGAATTACATGAAAAGGAGGACCACTTTCCTACCACATACGGGATAGGTGAATAACAAGGTGAGGAGACAATTCTTGAGGTGGGTGAAAGTTCACTAACACTTCTAGGTCCATCTCCGCGAGCCTGTATTGTCGACTAATGTGCATAGGCAAATAAAAGGACGTGTGTGTCAATCCCATCAGTCAGACATAGTTATGACCAGGGGTCTTCATCAGAAAATCTTCTTGTGACTTCCCTGGGCACCTCTATGTGATATCCTGTACAGTCCTTTCCTGCAAGTACTTCTTCCAATCGGTGATAAGGTCGAATTCAAGAACTTCTCTCTTATCCTGGTAACAAAAAACTCTGAGTGGGTTTCCCTTTAATGGCATGGTGAGCTTTAGTTTCTCAAGGAGCCAAATCTGAAAAATAGTAGGACTCCCCTGATAATGGTCTATTCTGAATTTATGGCCATAGCTCATGTTATCAAATCCCTTGAACATTTCTGTAAGAACCATAGGGACGATGTCACCTCCCTTCTTTAACTATTTTACTACCTCAATCAGAACATATGGTGCACCATGCCCAGGAGTGCGGAGAATATAATGAGCTATCATGCAAAGTAAATAAGCATCTAGGGATCGCTGCTGTCCCATTGGTAGATATTGGATGAAGATCTGAGCCACCTTCATAATGTCAATCTTCCCATACCTAACAAACTACTTTACTTCTTCTTTCCATCCGAAGAAATCCTGAATTTTCTCTAAGCAATCCTTCTTCAAATAGGGTTGGAACAAACTGCCTTTGGGTGGAGATAGCATACAAACCCAAAATTCTTTAAGAGTTGGGTAAATCTCCACTAATCCAAATTGAAATACATGCAAGTTGGCATCCCAGTGTTGAGGCAACTGTCAAAGTAGTTGGTGATATAGCTTCACATATCCAACTTGGCCAAGAAATGACACATTCATGGATTCCAACAATCCTGGTGCCCTCACATTTATGTCTAAGGTCCATTTCCTCAATGTCTTATCTAATGAGCCCATGAATTTTCCTGAAACCAATACAAACAATGAGATATGATGATTTATCAAAGCATTACTCATTGGCTAATGATTCAAACAAGCCTTTACCACTGTTGCATCAAGCTCTTCTTTTTTTCTCTTTTTCTGACTGATCAAGGGTGGAGAATAAATTGACCTTGATAGACTGGTGCCGAGTGGTAATTTTATTTTAGGGGATAGAATCCTGGTTAAGAATGGACAGACCATAGGTGAATGACAAATACCTAATAGCCTTCCATACCATATGGCGATTCTTGGGGATAGAATCTTGGGTAAGAAGTGATAGACCAATGGGTGGATGACAAATATCTAATGGCATTTCATGCCAAACTATGATGATCTTTTAATATACCTTGATTATTAATTTAGGAACCGATTTATTGCCTTAGATGGTTGAGACCGCACTTGCACATGTCAAGTTGCCTACGTATCCCTCGAAAGGAATCAAGTCTGACATAATTTAGGCTATTCACCCTTTCCAACATAATATTTCTTGAGTTGATCCATGTTAACCAGTTTGAGTATTTCTTTTCCGTTGTGGTCTACGAGTTTCACAGCTTTGCCTGGTAGAATTTCATTGATAGTGAATTGGCCACTCCAGTTGGGCCTGGATTTTCCTCTTGGGTCATGAATTAGGGCTCTTTATTCTCAAAGAACAAGTTTTCCTTCCTCCATATGATGGGGCTTTACATTTTTGTTAAAGGCCCTGACCATTTTCAGTTGATACTTCTTTAGATTATCCATGGCTTTCATGCGCCTTTCATCTAGAAAGTTGAGCTCATTATGTCTAGCCTTCACCTACTCTCCTTCAGGTAGCTGACTATCAAGGAGTACCCTCAGGGATGGTACTAGGATTTTCACAGGTAGAACCGCCTCAACCCTATATACCAAAGAGAAAGGGGTTGCCCCAATTGAGGATTGTACAGAAGTCTAGTATGCTCATAATGCAAGGGGTAACTTATTAGCCCAATCCTTGTGTGTTTTTGCCATTTTTTACAGAATGACTTTGATATTCTTATTAGCTGCTTCTACTAGCCCATTGGTCTGTGGCCTGTAAGTGTAGAGTAATGTCTTTTGATACCGAATTTTGTGCAAATTTTATTGGTCTGTGGCCTTTAAGTACTTTATATCAGGAAATGATGTTTTCTTGGATGAACTTGGCCACCTTAGTGGAGGTGAGGACTATATAGGATTGATATTCTATCCACTTGGTGAAATAATCAATGGCTACCAAGATGAATTCGTGGCCATTGGATGCTTTGGGGTTGACATTTCCAATGATATCAATGCCCCAACTAGAGAATTACCAAGGTGAACTAATCGAATACAACTCTGTTGGCGGGATATGTATGATGTTAGAAAATATCTGACACTTGTGGCATTTCTTGATGAAGTCCATGCAATCTGCTTCCACTGTGTTCTAGTAATATCCTAGCTTGAGGATCTTTTTAGATAACATCTTGGAATTCATGTGGGGTCCACAAAGACCTTGATGAATTTCTTTTATGATAGTTACAGCTTGTTCCTCATCTACACACAACAATTGTATTCTGTCATAGGACCATTTGTATAACAGATCCTCTTGGAGAATAAATTGGGTGGCATATCTTCTCAAAAACTTCGTCTCTCTGTCAGTTGCTTCAACTGAATACTTCCTTTCGGTGATAAAATCCACTATATGAGAGAACCAAGACCGACCATCTACAGTGAGAGAGTTCACTAAATTCTGATAATTGGACTTGCTTCTTTGTTCTACCAAGAATGGCCGGACTCTAGCCATAGGGTTGCACTCCACCATAGAAGCCAAAGTTGCAAGGGCATCAACAAACCTGTTATTATCCTTCTGGAAGTATTCAAATGAAAATTTTTCAAAGTGTTCAATTACCTCTTCTAGATGCTTTTGATATGGCTTCAGCTTCTCATCTCGAGTCTTCCACTTTCCCTATGTCTGACAGATAACAATGTATGGATCTCCATAAACCTTGATCCTTTTCATCCCAATAGTTAAAGCAGGTTTGAGTCCTAAAGCACAAGCTTCATACTCAGCAATGTTGTTGGTATATGAGAAGTCAAGGCGAAATGATGAAGGCAAGTAAAGGCCTTCAGGAGTGACAAGCAATACTCTCGCACCACATCCCTTCTGATTGGCTGCTCTATCAAAGAATAACTGCCATTCATTAATTGTATCTTCTTCTTCTATTGTGGCATTCCTTCATCAGGAAAGGCATCATCCAAGGATCTTCCATCTTCTATGGGGTGAGCAGCCAAATGATCAACCATGGCCTGCCACTTGATAGATTTCTGGGTAACATAGGTGATGTCAAACTTTGATAGCAAAAGCAACCAACGGGCCATCCTTCCTATTAAGGCCGGTTTCTCGAAGAGATATTTGATGGGATCCATCTTTGAGATCAAAAGCCCTAGATAGGAAACCTTGTAGTGTCGTAACCTTTTAGTTGCCCAAATCAATAGAGTACAAGTTATTTCCAAAGATGTGTACCGGGTCTCATATTCCATAAACTTCTTGCTGAGATAATATATGGCGTGCTCTACCCCCTTTTCCATATCCTTCTGTGCTAGCAAAGAGCCCATGGAATACTCTCCCACAGACAGATACAACAGAAGGGGTTCTCCTTCCACTGGTGGTGTCAATACTGGTGGGTTTATAAGGTACTCCTTGATCTTGTCAAAGGCTTGTTGGCATTGGTCATTACATTCTGTGGGCTGATCCTTCTTCAATAGTTTGAAAATTGGTTCAAAGATTGTAGTTAACTGAGCTATGAATCTGCTAATATATTGGATGTGACTCAAAAATCCTCTTATTTGCTTCTCAGTATGAGGCATGGGCATTTCCTGAATTGCCTTGATCTTGATAGGGTCGACTTCAATGCCTCTTTCACTCACCATGAAGCCTAACAACTTTCTCGCCGATGCCTCGAATACACACTTTTGAGGGTTCAACTTTAGCTGATACTTCTTGATTCTTTTAAAGAATCGCCTTAGTAC
Organism: Macadamia integrifolia; assembly: GCF_013358625.1. Taxonomy (NCBI): domain Eukaryota; kingdom Viridiplantae; phylum Streptophyta; class Magnoliopsida; order Proteales; family Proteaceae; genus Macadamia; species Macadamia integrifolia. The sequence continues at coordinate 240,437 of NW_024870463.1, read as the reverse complement.
GGGAATTTTCCCCTACCGATCTTTAGATGTTACTATCATGTCATCCACATAGGCTTCCATATCTTTGTGCATCATGTCATGCAATATGGCCGTGGATACTCTTTGATAGGTTGCCCCAGCGTTCTTCAGTCCAAAAGACATCTCCTTATAACAATAGGTTCCCCATGGAGTGGTGAAGGTTGTTTTCTCACGATCTTCTAGGTGTATGCTTATTTGGTTGTATCCCCAGAATCCATCCATAAATGATAATAAAGCATGCCTTACCATATTATCCACCAATACATCAATGTGAGGTAATGGGAAGTCATCTTTAGGGCTTACTTTGTTGTGATCTCGAAAGTCTATGCACATTCGTACCTTTCCGTATTTCTTTGGTACTGGTACAATATTGGCCATTGGTGGTACGTTACCACTTGCAGGAATCCTGCATTCTATTGCTTCACAACTTCTTCTCTAATCTTCTCACTCCATTCTGGCTGCATTCTTCAGAGCTTCTGTTTTACCAGCTTTGCCCTAGGATAAGTCGGCAATCAACGCTGCATGATGTTGGGGTCGATACCAAGCATATCCTTGTAAGACCAAGCAAATATCTCAGTGAATTCCTTCAGAAGATTACTCATCCGTTCTGCTTCTTCGTCATCAAGGGTAATGCAAATTTTTTCCTCTCAAAGGCATTAGTCAGTTCCTAGATTAATAAGCTGAGTATCCTCACGGATGGGTTGGGCTTTCTTTAGTTTGCATTGTTTTATTAATTCTTGATATTTATTAAGATCATCATTGAAAAAAGGAGGCAAGTCATACTTAGAATCAGAAATTTCATTCATGAAAGGAGGAGTAATAGACTCGTCATATAAGGACTCTGGACTCTTCTCAAAAAGGGAGATTGACACAGAATCATAAACAATGGATTTGATAACTGTCTTAATGCTTTCACCAGGGGTAATTAGGCTAGGTGACTCAATAGCATGAGCAAACTTGAAGTTTTCTCCAATGCTTGTCCAGTTTAGAAGTGGTTCAGTGGCTTGATGGATGAGTAGATGTGGCAAAGGGCCTTATTTGCCTTCTGAGAAAGTTGCTGCTATTTCTTTAGTGGCACAATGGTTCCTTTGGACAGGTGTCTGCTTCTTCATGAATACCAGCTAATCAATCTTGTGCTCTCAGAAACCAAACGCTCTGAGGAGTGAAGATCGATGGAGACTGCTCAATCCTTTTTCTATAAAGTCCATCTTTTTGAGCTTGTGATGGATGTCATCCCGGTACCTCGGTCACATCTTTGACCACCTTCACGAGCCTTCACATTACAATTGGTTTGGGCACAGTATATACAAACCATCATCCTCTATGCTCTCCTCTAGTTTGCATACACACTTCTTCCTCTGAAAGGATGGGGCTTGAGCTCATGTAACTCTTGGGCTCTTGGCTCTTGTAGGAGAGAGCAAATGAAACCTTTCAAGTCAATGGAAAGTGACCAACTCTAGGTGAGCCTTATCTTCTTCTCCCATTCTCTCTTCATGAGAACTCGATGACTAGGTGCCTTTTTTGATTGGATCAATGTTGTAGGATCATCAGAGGAAGACCTAGTCTCAATCAGTGCAATTTCTACTATCCAAGTGATATAACTATCTTAGTCACCTTCTTTGACTAGCATTTTCTATTGTTCCATTTCATGAGTCACCCAATCGAACTTGTCTTGGAAGAAAATTCCAAGTCTTAGTTGTATCTTGGCGGCGATTTCATCAAACCACGGCTCCACATTTCCACAAAAGGGGAAATCCTCTCCTTCTTTCATGAAGTACCCATTGAGAGTAGGGTAGCAAGTGACGGAGGACTTCCTAGTCATCCTCAACACTTTTTGCCCTTTGATAGTTAGAGGAGTGTACCTGAGACCATTCTTCCCTTTGTTCACTGCCAAACTAGGCTACTTTGGAACTCCTTGATGATATTTTCCTAGCCCCATGCCAGGAAAATACTGCATGTTCTTAAGCAATGGCGGAAAATACTGCATGTTCCTAGCCCCATTTGATTCACTGGCGGACTCCAAATGCCTTCATAGTTAGCCGAGATTTTCTCCTTTGGAGTTCTTTAGCAATGGCTGTGCAAGTGGTGTCTATTTCAAAACCACTCAGTTGCACGTCCTAGTCTTGTTCTTCTCCATTTTCAATGCTGGCCAAATGTTAACCACTTCAGGATCTCTGGCCACTAAGACCACCTTTGCCTCATGAATGAACTTCATTTTTTAATGGAGACTAGAGGACACCGCCTTCGTAGGATGCAACCAAGGCCTTCCCAAGAGCATGTTAAAAGCTTCTGGTATATCAATGACTTGGAAATCAACATCAAACTTCACTGGGCCAATCTTTATAACAAGGGTAATGATGCCAAGGATCTTCCTCTTGGTAGTATTATATGCCTGTATGGTTTGGGTGGTTGGCCTCATTTCTTTCAGGTTGACATAGATACTCTTTGTCTATCTTAATGGTAGCACATTCAAAGCGGACCCATTGTCAACAAGAACCTGGGGAACTACTTTATCAAGGCATTCAACTATAATGTGGAGAGCCTGATTGTGTTGGATTTCCTTAGGAAGCTTAGAATCCAAAAACATCAGGGACTGTACTGCATATGTTGTTCCTACTATATGTGCAAGGTGCATTGGATTTATCTCGATCGACACTTATACATTAATGAGAGACCTTAAGATTGCTTCACAGTGCAAAGGGGATGCCACCAGCAATCCCCAAGTAGAGATATTTGCCTGGGATTTCTTGAGTTAAGCCAAGACTGGGTTCTCTGCCTCTTTCTTTATGCTGCTAGTTCTGGCCTCATTAGCCCTTGGCTGCTCTACTGCTAGAGCCTTGCCTTTGTAGTTTTTCCCACTTCTAGTTTCCATCACGTTGATTGGTTTTTTCACAATAATCTCGATGGGATAACTATCTTCATCATCACTGTTGGTTAGGGTGATTGTCCCCACCATAGAATCATATTCTTCTAATTCTCCTTCCCTGCTTGCTGCTTGGGGTGGAAAGTTGAGGACCTCCACAAATATCCACCACCCTGGCTCGTAGCCTCTCATCTGCATTAGAAAGTTGTTGGAATGCAGTGTCTACCGCCTTTGCAATCGTATCATCTGGTCTTATTTCCTCCAGATCATCCAATTGCTTCCAGTAGTAAAGATCACTGATGGTTAATTCCCCTAACATTTTGTCAATTTCTTCTACCCTTTCCTGCATCCTCAATGTGTTGGAATACACTTCACATAGTTTTTCTTCCAATTTAGATTTTGAGTACTCTTCATCCATATAAACTTACGTCGGCTCTTAAGATTCCCCCTCATTTTCTGAATCTAATGTAGAATCATCTCCCTCCATGTATAGCGAAGGGTAAATGCTACCTGTTTGGATCCGCTATTAGGTCATCATTACCAATGGCATAGATTGAGAAACATATCGGATGTTCTGGTAAGTAATATTCTGACTCATCATCATAATCATTGTACCAAGGTCCTTGGTAGTCATCCCAGTCTGGATACCCATCATCCTTAGAGTCATCTCCATCCTTCTAATCTTTATTTTCATCCTCATCATCATCGTCATCATCCTCTTCTTTACTGATTTCACTCCCACTTGATTCTTCATCAGATTCCTCAGGACCATCAAATTCTTTGGTATCCAAATGCTCATAGTATTCAGAGCATACAGACCGGAAGATTTCTATAGAGTTAGTCCTATCATTACCATCTCAAAGTTGGACTAGTTCTGATTCATCATCATCATCTGTGTCACTCCCTATGTGGATTAAGAAAGTGTATTCTTTGATCTGCTCCCCTATGGCCAATGTGGTTACTGCTTTGAGAAGATCAGCTGTAATCTCTTCAATTACCTCTGGATTGTCTTTTGAAGTTATAGCAGGCTGAATTAGAGAAGTGGGATCACTCTCCTGGTCTTCCCCTAATGCATTTACTGACCCTATTGATGAAGTCATTTTTGGGGAATCTGGTAGTGTTAGCATATCCTTCCAATCATACTGGTCCGTCCCTCCTTCTTTTGGGTTATACACTGATCCTTGAGAATGGGATTGGTATGAGGGTGATGAGGGATATGAAGTGGGATGGTACGAAGATGATGTAATGTGAGAGGTAGGAAATGAAGAATGGGGGTGATAGGATGAAGAGGTTCCTCCACTTTGATGGTAGGGGAAAGGGTGATGATATGGTGGAGGCTGATAATATAGTAGAGGCTAATAATATAGCAGAGGTTGGTAATATGGTGTGGTGGATTCTTCTGATGAGGAGGGAGGGACAGGGGGCACCCGATCTTCTGACTCTTCCTCTAATAATTCTCTTCTTCTGGAGGTTCTTATAACTCCAGCGCTTTAACTCATAATTTTCCTATAGCATAGGCATTCATATGATTCTTCTGAGCTCTAGGTACAATGAGTTGAGTGGGGTCACTCTTCGTAGTTTCTTCATCTAGGTTGTTCACATAATCAGGGAGTGGGTTGGTATTGACATTAGGAGGCTGTTTGATCTTGACCTCAATGGTTCCATTGTCTACCAAGTCCAGAATTGCATGCTATAAACCCAAACATTTTTCAGTATTGTGCCCCTTCTGAATGTGGTAGGCACAATACTCATGATTCTTATACCAAGCTGGAGGAGGGTTGGTGATCACTCATGGAGCCACTGTCCCTAGCAATCCTTGCTTCTTTAACTTTTTATATATGGTCGTTACGAGCATTCCCAGATCAAAAAACTGCCTTCTTGGGTGAGAAGCCTTTTGGGTGGGTGCATCTGCTTGTATTATGAAGGGCTACAAAGAAGTAGCTAGTGAGACCGACTGCTGAACTGTACTTACCATATTGGTTTCTAGACCCTTTCCCCGTCTGACTCAGGTGTTCTTGCTTGAATCTTGGGAGGATCCTTAATACTGGGCCTCTCTTAGAATTCTATTCTCCACCTGTGTGCGGTGGCTATCAAGGCATCAAAAGTTTACAAATGCTGATAGTAAAGAAACATCATAATAGGGCTTTGACAAGTTCTCTATTAACATCTCTACCTACTCTACTTCTGAAGGCCTATTTGCCATCTTGGCGGCCTTATCTTTGAATGTTATTAAGAAGGCGGCGAATCCTTCTTTAGGCTGCTGCCTCCCGAGGTTTCACATCCACCTCAGTATTGTAAGAGTACTATTTAGTGAAGGCCTTCATTACCATCGCCCAATTCTAAGTTTGTAATGACTCCAACTGTGTGAGCCATCTCACTGTTGGTCCTGATAGGGTTAACATGAAGGCTTGCCCCATCTGGTTATCTGCAAGTTACCATGACTTAGAGATGCTAAGGAAGACCTTAAGATGAGCCTTGGGGTCTCCTGACCCATCAAATCTAACAGTCTGCCACTTGAATTTTTTTAGAATTCTTACTCTAGAGAAGAAACTCATTTCCTTAGAATCCACTACTTTGCCTTCTAAGCCCTTTCCTGCTCGAATCATTCTCTCCAATTTCTCTATCTGCTCTCTGAGCTTCCTTTATTTCTCTATCTTTAGAGGCTCAAAGCGAACGTGTGCTACAAATTCCTCTTCTTCATCTTTGATCACTAACCTAGGAGGAGGGACCCTGGAATAGGCCCCTCGTTGACCATTCAACTGGGTAGGTGAAGATCCTCTTCGACCGGTTAGCTGGACATGCTCTGGTTCCCTTGAGTCAACTTGGGAAAAATTCCCACGATGACCTGTAGCTCCATTCTGATCTACATCTCCTATTACCGATGCCGGCTCATTCCTAGGATCAGCTTTGGGAGGGTTCTGAAGTGTATGTAATATTTGAGCTATCCCTTTTTTGACTTCAGTCAATTCTGTCTATGAGGTCTCCACGGGATGAACCCAAGCCTGTTCGGGTGTTTCCATGTTGGGTGAATCCATGCTTACTGGGCTATAATCACTTGGTAATAGACAATCTCAAAGAGATGACGGAGGTGAATCTAGATTTAGGCAAGTCAACCAATTATCCTGATGAGTCCAAAGGGACCGCATGTGAATACTTGAGATGTGGAATTGTGCCTAAACCAAAAGTGATTTATTTTAGGATTCTTGAATTCCCCACCCCTTGTTCACACATTCACTAGATTATTAACCAATGATCCATCCAAAGTTAGTCCGCTTAATAATAGGGGTGGATAGGGTTCGATGCCCCTGGTCCACCCAATGTGATAAGCAGGAGATTCATACAAATGGCTTGCTGAGAATATTCCCATAAGACATTCCATGTAATAAAGTCATGCTTTCCTTGCTCTTTTCCCACTAGGTGTCCTTCCTCCTGATTTTCTCGGGACTTCTCGGGACTTGACGTGACTTTGGCGAGATTACCGCCGAGTCATGTATCTAGACTTTTTCTTTAAGAAGGAGGGACACCTTTTATCCAAAATCCCACTTTAGGAAAGCAATTCTTTACAATGGGAATATAGTGTAAGAACATTCCTTTTCAAGATCGCAAACAAGTTCTACAGTTAGCTTGTGGCGCTCCTAGCTTCTTCATCTATTTTCTACATGATGCGAGCATGCAGTGGATGTAATAGGACCAAAAATGCTTCCTTGACAAGATCTATATACGCAAGGTACATGATCCTTTTGATATACCCATAGGTACGAGATCAAGGGGGCGACTACACATGAGCTTAAGCAATTGGCCACGGGGCGGTGGAATCATGAGTGACTGTGTGCAAAAGTGTAATGTAGGGTAACCATCATTCGATCTTAGAATGCCATAATGTGCTTGAACCTCCCCAAGGGTGCTGGCATAAATACGGACATCCTCGTCGTTTGATGACACATTCGATCTCAGAATGTTATAAAGTGCATGGACCTCCTCGAGGGTGCTGGCACAAATACTACATCCTCGCCATTTGATGATACCTTGTATTCTTGTACAGGAAGCGGATATCATTTTCTCTCAGAGTACTCACTATGACATGCACTGACCTCCCCGAGGGTGCGGGCATGATAGGGAGTCCCTTGCAAAATGATTTCACTTCAAGCATGATACATGTTGCAGTTAGTGAATACAATTACAAACATGGGGTTAGCCAAACATGTTTTTAAACAAATGTGGTGGAAAATGTTCTTGTATTTAAAGGTAGCATCTACTATTGGAAGCTTGACACTTATCCCCAGTCGAGTCACCACTGTGAGGGTAGCGGCCGGAGGTGGATCCCCATCCTCTCTCTTCTCTCTCCCTTCACCTTCATGGCGAGGAGGAGGGGTTCGAGTAGTGTGTGCTTCGCTTATAGGCCCTGCACCGCTGTATAACCTCTTGGAGATACATAGAGGCATATTTTGCAAGAGTGTAAAATTCATCCTTTAAGATGGGGGTTTTGATGATGGTCTAATTGGATCGGGATCATGCAAATGGGGTTTGGAGTCGCCGCCTAGGGTTATGGGCCTAGGACCCGGGGGTGGGCCCGATTCCTAAGAAAATAACCCAAATTTTGGTCTGGTCTAGAGATTTGGGGTAAGTATTAGGTTATAGAGCTGGGAAGGTGTTAAGCACCCAATCTGCCTGGTTCAACCGGTCTTCTTGCTAGATGCTTGAGAACGAATATTTTTCATAATTATTACTGTTCCACATGTATGGCTAAGTTATAACACATATATACATTAATTGAATTTAAACTATTATATACACTAAAACAAAGTTTATTAGATATCTACATTATGATTAAATGAGGAGAGAGATTACACTTGAATTTGACCCCTGTTTCAGGTCAAGCGGGGTGGGCCCCTAATTAGTACTGGCTCAGACTATTTTTTAGATTCTTCTGGCCCAAGGGAAGCTGGTCTTAACCTCCAACTTCCTTTCTTGAGAGATGCTGATTATGATGTTATCCGGATAGAGTTCTGGCTAGGAATGGTCGCTTTCGGATTTAGATTCGGACAGAGCTTCAACTAAAGAAGGCTATTTCTAGCTTTAGATTCGGACAGAGCTTCGGCTAGGGAAGTCTCTTTTTGGGTTTAAGATGAGTGGCAGAGCTTCGGCTAGGGAAGGCTATGCTAAGATGGTACTCCAATAGAGCTTCTGTTGGGAATGGCTAATTCTGAAAATATTTCAAGGACACTTGGACAGAGGTTAGGCTAGAAAAGGCTATTTTTGGGCTTGAGATGAAGGCTAGAAAAGGCTATTTTTGGGCTTGAGATGAGGTGGCACTATAGCAGAGCTTTCATTGGGGATAAGCTAAGGGAGGGCTAGGCTGAGCTGGCACTCCGGTAGAGCTTCTGCTAGGGATAGGCTAAGGAAGGGCTAGGCTGAGGTGGCACTTCGATAGAGCTTCTGTTAGGAATGGCTATTTCTGGAAATATTCCAGGGACATTTGGACAGAGGTTCGGCTAGGAAAGGCTATTTTTGAAAAAAAAATGGGCTGACCTAAAAATTGATTGAAGAACTCCAAAGTCCCGAAGAACACTTTGAAGATCCGAACAGAGTTTCTGATCTTAACAAAGATCTCTTCGTAGACCCGAAGAACCTAAACAAAGGGGGTTTCTATCTCAAGAACGCTCAAGAACACTCAAGGGAGGTGGCTCAAGAGCATACTATTTTTGGCTAAAAACTGGATCTAACTAAGAATTTGGATGGAAAATCTTCAAGATCCCGAAGAACACATCGAAGATCCAAATGAGTTTTTGGATCTTAATGAAGATCACTCCAAAGATCAGAAGAAAATCTAGAGGGGGGAGGAGAGGAAAATTTCACTCTGAAAGGGGATTCAGGTGTCTGTTGGTGTCTTATCTAAGGGAGGGGAGTATTTATAGTTTTTTTCAACCAAGTAAGAGAGGGGGAATCCCTTTATCTAGTGGACAAAAGGGTGGCTCTTGCCTAAAGTGAAGAGATAGGATTTTTATCCAATGGGTAAAAGAGGAGTTGAAGGCAAAAATGCATGAGGAGGGCTTTTGTCCAGTGGGTAAAAGGGGGTTTTCAGAAAAAATGGGAGGAGAGAAATTTTTGCTTGGAAAAAGATGATATTTGAAAAAATGGGAGGAGAGAGAAAGTTTGGAAAAGGTAGTTTACAGAAAAGAGGGAGGAGAGAGAAAGTTTTACCAGAAAAGGAAATTTTCAAAAAACCAAGAGGAGAGAGAAAGTTTGGAAAAGGTAGTTTTCAAAAAAACGAGAGGAGAGAGAAAGTTTACAAAAGGCAATTTTCAAAAAAGCGAGAGGAGAGAAAGTTTTACCAGAAAAGGGTGATTAGCTTGGCTGGGCCGGCTGGCTGGGTGGCCGGTGTGTGCGACATGCACGTAGAAAAAAGGTGATTTTCTGGGAATGATTGCCAGAGATCCGTCGGTCCGATTTTGGTATACCATATATCATCGAAATCATCTTTTCAGGCACTATCCATCTGTATGGTCATCTTGACTGGATTCCTTCATATATGAGAAGTCAAAATTGGACCCCTTCCCTCCCGCCTGGGGATTTCTAGGGTTTTAGTCCTGGGAGTGTTTCGGGGTTATCTGGGTAGGTAGGGGATGAAGTTTAGGGTGTTTGGGTCAGGTGAGGGATTTTTCTAGATTTTCAAAGAGACTATCCGTGAGCACGGCATATGTGCGGGAAGGCATGATTTTTCAGTGATGAATACCAGAGATCTGTCGGTCCGATTTTGGCATATCATATATCGTCGGAATATGGTCATCTTAACCAGTTTCCTTCATATGTGATAAGTCAAAATTAGACCTTCCTCTCTCCTGTGCGGGGATTTCTAGGGTTTTGGGTAGGGGAATGTTTCCATTAGCATCTCTATCGGTCGGAAGTCGGAAGTTGCATCCAAGATCCATATTTCATCATAGCCAGAGGATGGTGACAAAATCGGGTGCCTACAGTCCAGTGGATAAAAGAATTCTCTCTCCTCCCCTTAGGCCTGGAAATACTATAAATACCACCATTCTTTGGATTTAAAGACACAAAAATCACAACCCCACTTAGGAAGTGAAGCTTTGCCCTCTCTCCTCCTCCCCTCCCCCTTTGAGTTTCTTCGGGTCTTCGGAGCGTGTGTTCTTTGGGATCTTAAAGATCTTCAATCCAAGTTTGTAGTTTAATCCATTTTTTCCAAAAATAGCATGTTTTTGAGTGTTCTTGATCTTTAGCAAAAGTAGAAATCCCTACCCCTTGAGGTTCTTCGGGTCTACGAAGAGATCTTTGTTAAGATCCGAAGCTCTGCTCGGATCTTCAAAGTGTTCTTTGGGGCTTTGACAATCTTCAATCCACTTTTTTTTTTCTAGAAATAGCCATTCCCAGCAGAAGTTCTATTCGAGTGCCCTTATAATATTTTCAGAAATAGCCATTCCTAGTGGAAGCTCTATCCAAGTGCTCTTAGAATCTTTTCAGAAATAGCCATTCCCAATGGAAGCTCTGTTGGAATGCCACCTCAACCTAGCCCTCCCATAGTTTATCTCCAATGGAAGCTCTATTAGAGTGCCACCTCATTCGAAGCCTAGAAATAGTCTTCCTAACTAAAGCTCTATCCGAATCCAAATCCAAAAATAGCCTTACCTAGCTAAAACTCAGTCCGAATCCAAATCTGAAAGTAATTGTTCATAGTCGGAACTCTACCCAAATATCATCACAATCAAAATCTCTCGAGAAATGAAGTTGGAGGTCAAGGCCATCTTCCCCTGAGCCAAGTGAATCCAAAAGATAGTCTGAGATGGTACTAATTAGGGGCCCGCCCCTCTTGATCCGAAATAAGGGTTAAGTTCATGTATAGTTTCTCAACTGAATTGTCGTTATGTAGACTTTATATAGACCTTGTTTTAGTGTACATTGTCATTTAAATTCAGTCAATATATATATATGTGTGTGATAACTTAGCCATGCATGTGGAATAGGAATAATTGTGGAAAATGTTCGTTCTTAAGCATCTAGTAGGAAGATGGTTGAACCAGGCAAATTGGGTGCCAAACACCTTCTTAATTTTGTAACCTGACACTTACTCTAAATCTCTGGACCATACCAACTTTTGGGCCCATTTCTCTGGAATTGGGCCCACCCCTGGGTCCTAGGCCCATAATCCTAGGTGGTGACTCCACACCCTTTTGTATGATCCCGATCCCTGTATTTGACCATCATCAAACCCCAGTCTAGAATGACAAATTTTACACTCTTACGAAATAGTCCCCCACATATCTCCAAATGGCGATATGGCTGTGTGAGCCCTACAAGTGAAGCACTCACGACATACCCCTCCCTCATGAGAAGAGAAGAGAGAGGAGAGAGGACAGAATGGTGATGCATAAAGTCATCGATCTCTGGTCGCTACCCTCAGTGGCGACTCTGCTGGGGATAAATGTCAAGCTTTCAATACTAGATGCTATCTTTAAATTCAAGAATATTTTCCACCACATTTCTTAGAAAACGTGTTTGGGCTAACCCCATGTTTGTAATTGTATTCACTAACCGCATCATGCATAGTGCTTGAAGTGAAATCATTTGGCAAGGGACTCCCTGTCATGCCTGCACCCTCGGGGAGGTCAGTGTATGTCATGGAGAGGACTCTGAGAGCAAATGATAGCCGTTTCCTGTACAATGGTGTGGAGTATTCTTAGACGGCGAGGATGTTCATAATTATGCCAGCACCCTTAGGGAGGTCTGTGCACTTTATGACATTTTGAGATCAAATAATAGTATTCCTGCATTATACTTTTGCACACAATCACTCAAGGATTCCACCACCCTATGGCCAGTTGCTTAACCTCGTGTGTAGTCACAAATAATGGGCAAGGAAGTCATCCCTTTGATCTCGTACCTATGGTATATCAAAAGGATCATGTACCTTACGTATATAAAAGCTTTAAAGGAAGCCTTGTCGGTCCTATTGCATCCACTGCATACTCAGCATCATGTAGAAAATAGATGAAGAAGCTAGGAGTGCCACAAGCTAACTTTAGAACTTGTTTGTGGTCTTGAAAAGGAATTTTCCTACATTATATTTCCGTCATAAAGAATTGCTTTCCTAAGTGGGTTTCGGATAGAAGGTGTCCCTCCTCCTAAAACAAAATGTCCAAATACGTGACTCAGGGGCAATCCCGTCAAAGGTACGTAAAGTCCTGAGAAGTCCCGAGAAAATCAAGAGGAAGGGCACCTAGTGGGAAAAAGAACAAGGAAAGTATGACTTTATTACACGGAATGTCTTATAGGAATATTCTTGATAAGCCATTTGTATGAATCTCCCACTTATGATATTGAGTGGACTGGGGGCATCAAACCTTATCCACTCCCTATCATTAACCGGACTAACTTTGGATGGATCATTGGTTGTTAATCAAGTGAATGTGTGAACAAGGGGCTGGGAATTTAAGAATCCTAAAATGACCCACTTTTGGTTCAGGCATAGCTCCACACCTCAAGTATTCTCTACAGTCCCTCTGGACACGTCAAGGTAATCGGTTGACTCGCCTAAGTCCAGTATCACACCCATCGTCTCCTCAAGACTATCTACTACCAAGTGATTGTAGCCCAGTTCGTATGGATCCACCCAACTCTGAATCACCCGAATGGGAATAGGTCCGTCCCGTGGAGACCTTGCAGACAGAAATGGCTGAAGTCAAGAGAGGGATAGCTCAGATATTGCATGCACTCTAGAACCCTCCCAGAGCTGATCCCAGGACTGAGCCAGCACTGGTTACGGGAGATTTCAAACATAATGGAGCCACGAGTCATCGCAGAAACTCTTCCCAAGTTGACTCAGGAGAATTAGGGCAACTTAGGCCAACCAGTTAGAGAGGGTCTTCACCTACCCATCCAAATGGTCAATAGGGAACCTACTCCAGGGTCCCTCCTCCTAAGGTAGTGATTGAAGATGAAGAAGAGGAATTTGCAGTGCACATCTGAATGGAACCTCTAGAAATGAAGAGAGAAAGGAAACTTAGGGAGCAACTAGAAAATTTAAAAAATATGCTCTGAGTAGAGAAAAGTTTGGAAAGCCAAACATTGGTTTCAGATGAAATGAGTTTCTTTTTTGGGGTAAGGATTACTAAGAAATTCAAGTACAGACCAATAGGTTAGATGGGTCAAGGGACCCTAAGGCTCATCTCAAGGTATTTCTCAGCATTTCCAAGTCATGGAAACTTGCAGACAACCAGATGGGGCAAGCCTTTATGTTGACCCTATTAGGACCAGCACTAAGGTGGCTCACATAATTGGAGTCTTCTCAAACTCAAAATTGGGCGACAATGGTGAAAGCCTTCACCAAGTAGTACTCCTACAATACTGAAGTGGATGTGAAGCGATCAGAGCTTGAGATGTTGAGGCAGTAGCCCAAAGAAGAATTCACTGCCTTCTTGATGAGGTTTAGGGATAAGGCCGCCAAGATTGTAGATCAACCTTTAGAAGCAGAGCAAGTGGATATGTTGATAAAGAACTTATCAAAGCCTTATTATTCCTCTACTATCAACATTTATAAACTTTTGATGCCCTAATAGCCACCGGCACACATGTGGAAAATAGAATCCTAAGGGAAGCTCAGTATTAAGGATCCTCCCAAGATGTAGGGAAGAATACCCGAGTCAGACGTGGAAAGGGTCTGGAAATTAATGTGGTGATTGCAGTTCAATAGTCAGTCTCACTAGCCACCTCCTCATTGCCATTTGTAATACAAGCAGATGCATCCTCTTAGAAGGCCCCTCATCTAAGAAGGTAGTTTTTTTGATTTGGGAATGCCCATGACAGCAGTGTACGAGAAATTAAAGAAACAAGGATTGCTAGGGACAGTGGCTCCATGAGTGATCAGCAACCCTCCTCCAACTTGGTATAGGGATCATGAATATTGTGCTTACCACACTTAGAAGGGGAACAACACTGAAAGATGTTTAGGTTTGAAACATGCAATTCAGGACTTGGTAGATAATGGAACCATTGAGGTCAAGGTCAAGCAACCTCCCAATATCAATACCAATCCACTCCCCGATCATGTGAACAATCTAAATGATGAAGCCACAGAGAGTGATGCCACTCAACTCATGATACCTAGAGCTTGAAAGAATCATATGAATTCCCGTATTTATAGGAAAATCATGAATCAAAGGGCTAGAGCCATGAGGACCCTTAAAATAAGAGAATAATCAAAAGAAGAATCAGAAAAATCAGACTCTTGTCGTTCATCCTTCCTCATCAAAAGAAGAATCCACTGTACCATATTACCTACCTCTGCCATTCGTCCCACCCTCACCATATTATCAGCCTCTGCCATACCATCAACCTTCACCCCACCTTCAAAAGAAGGAATTTCCTCATCCTATCACCCCCAATCTTTATATCCTACCTCTCATATTACATCATCTTCATACCATCCTGCTTCGTATCCCTCATCACCCTTATACCAATCCCATTCTTAAGGTTCGGTATATAACCCAAAAGAAGGATGGACAGACGGGTATAATTGGAAGGATATGCTTGCACTACCAGACTCTACAAAAATGACTTTATCAACAGGGTCAGTGAATGCATTAGGGGAAGACAGGAGAGTGATCCCACTTCTCTAATTCAGTCCGCTTATCTTCAGAGGACAATCCAGAGGTAATCGAAGAGATTACAGATGATCTTCTCAGAGTAGTAACCGCATTGGCCATAGGGGAATAGATCAAAGAGCACACCTCCCTAACCCACATAGGGAGTGACACAGAGGATGATGATTCAGGTCTGATCCAACTTCGAACTAGTGATGTCAAATCTAACCATGTGGAAAACTTTTGGCCTATACGTTCTGAATACTACGAGCGTATAGATGTAGGAGAATTTGATGGTCAAGAGGAATATGATGGAGAACCAAGTGAGGGAGAAATTAGTGAAGAAGAGGATAATAACGACGACGATGAGGACAAGAATAAGGATGAGAATGATAGAGATGTCTCTGATTCTCAAGAGGATGATGAGTGTCTCTATTGGGATGACTACTAAGGGCCTTAATACAATGATAATGAAGATGAGTCAGAATATTACTCACCAGATCACCAGACATGTTTCTCAGTTTATGATATCTATGGTGATGACCTAATAGCTGATCCAACAGGTAGCATTCACCTTTTCCTCTGCATAAGAGATGATGATTCTACATTAGATTCAGAAAATGATGAGGAACCTAGAGAGCCAACATAAGTTTATATGGACAAACAGTACTCCACATTTGAGTTGGAAGAAAAGCTATGTGAAGTGTACTCTAACACATTGAGGATGCAAGAGAGAGTAGAAGAAATTGACAATATGTTGGGTGAAGTATCTATTAGTGATTGTTACTACCGTGAGCAGCTAAATGATCTAGAGGAAATAGGACCAAATGACACATTCGCTAAGGTAGTAGACGTTGCGTTCCAAAAGTTATCTAATGCAGTCAAAACGTTACGAGCCAGGGCTCTTGACATTTGTGGAGGACCTCGACTTCTCACCAAACAAGGAGGGAGAATTATAAGAAAAGGATGATCCCATAGTAGAGATAATCACCATAACAAATAGTGATGATGAAGATTGTTATCCCATAGAGTTTATTGTGAAGAAACCTGTCAACGTGATGGAAACTAGAAGTGGAAGAGACTATAAGAGCAAGGCTCTAATAGTGGAACAGTCAGGGACCAGTGAGGCCAAAACCAGGAGCTTAAAGAAGGAATCCGGTCCTAGCTCAACTCAAGAAGTCTCAGGCTAATATCTCAATTTGGGGACTATTGATGGCCTCCTCCACACACCGTAAAGTAGTTTTAAAGTCTCTCACCAATGTACAGGTGCCAATCGAGATAAATCCGTCATATCTCGCACATATAGTAAGGGCAACCTATATGGTACAACCCTTGATGTTCTCAGATTCAGAGCTCCCTGAAGGGGTATAGCACAATTGAGCTCTCCACATCATGGTAGAATACCTTGACAAGGTGGTTCCCCATGTTCTTGTTGACAATATGTCCGCTTTGAATGTGCTACCTTTGAGATCGACAAAGAGTATTGGAATCAACCTGGAAGAATTGAGTCCAACTACCTAAACCATATGGGCGTATGACAATACCAAAAGGAAGATCCTTGGCATCTAGACCCTTGCCTTGAAGAATGGCCTAGTGAGTTTGATATTGATCTCCAAGTCATTGATATACTGGTAGGTTTTAACATACTCTTGGGAAGGCCTTGGTTGCATCATGCGAAGGCAGCGTCCTCTAGTCTCCATAAAAAAATGAATTTTATTCATGAAGGAAAGGTGATCACGGTAGCCGAAGATTCTGAGGTGATTAACACCTTAGCCAATATTGAAAATGAAGAAGAACAAGACTAGGAAGTTCAAATAAGTGGTTTTGAATTAGATACAACTTGTGCAACCATTACCAAAGAAGTTCTAAGGGAGGAAACCCCAGCTAACTATGAAGCCATCTGGAGTCTGCCAGTAAATCAGATGATGAAGAATATGTAATATTTTCTTGGCATGGGGCTAGGAAAATATCATCAACGAGTTCCAAAGCAACCTAGTTTGGCAGTGAACAAAGGAAAGAATGGTCTTGGATACACTCCTCCGACCACTAAGGGTAGAAAGTACTGAGGATGACTAGGAAGATCTCCGTCTCTTACTACCTTACTCTCAATGGGTACTTTATAAAAGAAGGAGAGGATTTCCCTTTTTGCAGTAATGTGGAGCCATAGTTTGATGAAACTGCAACAAAGATGTAACCAGGATTTGAAGACGAGTTCGACTAGGTGACTCATAAAGTAGAACAATAGAAAATGCTAGTCAAAGAAAGTAATCAAGGTGGTTACATCATTGGGATAACAGAAATTGCACTGATCGAGATTAGGTCTTCCCGCGGTAACCCTACAACATTGATCCGATCAAAGGAGGCACCAAGTCCTCGAGTCTTCCTAAAAAGAGAATGGGAAAAGAAGATAAGGCTCACTTGAAGCCTACCATTTCCCATTGATTTGAAAAGCTACATCTACTCTCTCCTATATGAACGAAGAGCCCGAGAGCTTCATAAGCTCAAACCTCATCCTTTCAGAGGAAGAAGTGCATATACAAAGCAAAGAAGAGTACAAAGAATGATGGTTTGTATGTACTGTGCCCGAATCAACTGCGACGGATAGGTCCGTGAAGGTGGTCAAAGATGTGACCAAGACACTAGGATGGCTTCCCTCAACAAGCTAGAAAAGATGGGCTTTATAGAAGGAGGATTGAGCAGTCTCCACCAATCCTCACCCCTCAAAAAGTTTGTTTTTCGAGTGCATGAGGATGACTAGCGAAAGAAGCAAGAACCTATCTAGAAGAACCGCTGCACTATTAAGGAAATAGCAGTAACTTTTTTCAAAAGGAGAAGAAGACCCTTTGCCACGCAGCCTCATCCGTCGAGCCACCGAACCACTCCTGAACTGGACAAGCATTGGAGAAAACTTCAATTTTCCTCATGCTATTGAGTTAACCAACCTAAATATCCCTGGTAAAAGCATCAAGCCAGTTATCAAGTCTATTGTTGAGTCTGTTATTTATGATTTTGTGTTAGCCTCCCCTCTCGAGGCAAGTCCAGAGTCCTTGTATGTCGAGTCTGTTACTCCTTCTTTCACGAATAAAATTTTTGATTTTGAGTATGACTTGCCTCTTTTTCTGATGATGATCTTAATAAATATCAAGAATCAATAAAATATTGCAAACCAAAGAAAGTCCAAACCATCCTTGAGAATACTCGGGTTATTAACCAAGGAACAGACTAATGCCTTTGAGAGGTAAAAATTGGTACCACCCTAGATGACGAAGAAGCAGAACAGACGATTAGCCTTCTGAAAGAGTTTGTTGAAGTCTTTGCTTGGTCTTATAAGGATATGCCTGGTATAGACCCCAACATTTTGCAACATCGATTGCTGACCTACCTTGGAGCAAAACCAGTGAAGCAGAAGCTTCGAAGAATGTGGCCAGAATGGAGTGAGAAGATCAAGGAAGAAGTTCTGAAGCAATGGAATGTGGGGTTTCTACATGTAGTGAAGTATCCCCAATGGTTGGCCAATGTAGTACCAGTGCCAAAGAAGGATGGTAAGGTACAAATGTTTGTAGACTTTCGAGATCTTAATAAGGTAAGCCTTAAAGATGATTTTCCATTACATTATATTAATGTATTATTGGACAACATGGTGGGGCATGCCTTGTTATCATTTATGGATGGATTCTCGGGATACAACCAATGAGTATGTACCCAGAGGATCGAGAGAAGACAGCCTTCACCATTCCATGGGGAACCTATTATTATAAGGTGATGCCTTTTGGATTGAAGAATGCCGAGGTAACTTATCAAAGAGCAGCTATGGCCATATTGTATGACATGATGAACGAAGATATGGAAGTCTATGTGGATGACATGATAGTAAAGTCAAAGGATCGGCAGGGGCATATTCCCGCGCTAAGGCAATTTTTTGAAAGAATCAAGAAGTATCAGCTAAAGTTGAATACTCAGAAGTATGTATTCGGGGCAACAGAAGGAAAGTTGTTAGGTTTCTTATTGAGTGAAAGAGGCATTAAAGTCAACCCTATCAAATCAAGGCAATTCAGGAAATGCCCACACCTCAGACTGAGAAGCAAATATGAGGATTTTTGGGTCATATCTAGTATATTAGCAGATTCATTGCTCAGTTGAGTACCATTTGTGAACCAGTTTTCAAGCTACTAAAGAAGGATCAGCCCACGGAATGGAATGACCAATGCCAACAAGCTTTTGACAAAATCAAAGGATACCCCATGAACCCACCAGTATTGACACCACCGGTGAAAGGAGAACCACTTCTCTTGTACTTATCCGTGGGAAAATATTTAATATGCTCTTTACTAGCACAAAAAGAGGCAAAAGGAGGGGCCGAGCATGCCATATACTACCTTAGTAAGAAGTTCCTGGAATATGAGACACGGTACACATCTTTGGAAAGAACTTGTGTGGTGTTGATTTGGGCAACGAAAAGTTTGCGACACTATATGGTGTCCTATCCAGTGCACTTGATCTTAAGGATGGATCCCATTAAATCCCTCTTCGAGAAACCAGCCTTAATAGGAAGGATGGCCCGTTGGTTTCTTTTGCTATCAGGGTTTGACATCACCTATGTTACTCAGAAATCTATCAAGGGGCAGGCCATAGACGATCATTTGGATGTGGAAGATCCTTGGATGATGCCTTTCCTGAAGAAGGAATCACAACAATAGAGGAAGAAGACATAGCTAATGAATGAAAATTATTCTTTGATGGAACAGCCAATCAAAAGAGGTGTGGTGTGGGAATATTGGTTGTCACTCCTGACGGCCTTTATTTGCCTTCATCATTCCGCCTCGATTTCTCCCTTACCAACAATATTGTTGAATATGAAGCTTGTGCTCAAAACTGTTTTGACTATTGGAGTGAAAAAGATCAAGGTTTATGACGATTCATCCATCGTCATTTACCAGACACAGGGAAAATGGAAAACTAGAGATGAAAAGTTGAAGCCATATCAAGAACATCTAGAAGAGGTAAACACTTTGAGAAGATCTCGTTAGAATACTTCCAGAGAGATAACAATAGGTTTGTTGATGCCCTTGCAACCTTGGCTTCCATGGTAGAATACAACCTTATGACTAGGGTCCGACCATTCTTGGTAGAACAAAGAAGCAGGCCCATTTATCAGAATTCGATGAACTCTATCACTACCAATGGTCGGTCTTGGTTCACTCACATAGTGGATTTCATCAAGGAAAGGGAGTACCCAGTTGAAGCCACTAATAGAGAAAAGAAATTTCTAAAGAGATATGCCACCCAGTTTATTCTTCAAGAGGATTTATTGTATTATAATAGAATACAGTTGTTTTGTGTGGACAAGGAGCAAGCTACAACCATCATGGAGGAAATTCATCAAGGCCTTTGTGGACCTCATATGAATACCAAGATGCTATCTGAGAAGATCCTCAAGCTAGGATATTACTAGAACACAATGGAAGCAGATTGTGTGGACTTTGTCAAGAAGTGCCACAAGTATCAGATATTTGTCAACATCATACATATCCCTTCAACAAAGTTGCACTCGCTCAGTTCACCTTGGCTATTCTCCACTTGGGGCATCAACATCATTGGTAAGGTCAACCCAAAGCATCCAATAGTCACGAGTTCATCTGGGTAGCCATTGATTATTCACCAAATGGGTAGAAGCTCAGTCATATGCAGTCCTCACATCTGCTAAGGTAGCCAAATTCATCCCAGAAAATATCATTTCTCGATATGGTGTACCGTAAGAATTGATATTAGATCAGGGATCCATTTCTGGGGCAAGATCGATAAAATCTACATAAAGTTCTGTATTAGAAGGCATAACTCTACCACTTACAGGCCATAGACCAATGGGGCAGTGGAAGCAGCCAACAAAAACATCAGAGTCATCCTGTAGAAAATGGCAGAAACACACAAAGATTAGGCTGATAAGTTACCCCTTGCCTTATGGACATACCAGACTTCTATACGATCCTCGATGGGGGAACCCTTTTCTCCTTTGTATATAGGGTTTAGGCGGTTCTACCCGTGAAAATCCTAGTACCATCCCTAAGGGTGCTTCTTGAAAGTCAGCTACCTGAAGGAGAGTGGGTGATGGCCAGACATGACGAGCTCAATCTTCTCGATGAAAGGCGCATGAAAGCCATGGATAATCTAAAGAAATATCAACTAAGGATGGCCAGGGCCTTTAACAAGACTGTGAAGCCCCGCCACATAGAAGAGAGTGAACTTGTCCTTCGAGAACAAAGAGCCCCAATTCAGCAAGAGGGAATTTTCGGCCTAACTAGAGTTGCCCTTTCACTGTCAAAGAGATTTTACTAAGCAAAGCTGTGAAACTCATAGACCACAACGGCAAAGAAATACCCAGACTAGTCAACATAGATCAACTTAAGAAATATTATGTCTAAAAGGGTGAACCACCTAAACTACGTCAGACTTGATTCCTTTCAAGGGATACGTAAGCAACTTGACATGTGCAAGGGTGGTCTCAACCATCTCTAGGAAATAAATTGATTTCTAAATTAATAATCAAGGTATCCTAAAAGATCATCATAGTTTGTGTCCCCCAAGAATCACCATGTGGCATGCAAGGCCATTAGGTATATGTCGTTCGCCTATTGGTGCGTTAATTCTTATCCAAGATTCCATTCCCCAAGAATCACCATTTGACATACAAGGCCATTAGGTATCTATCATTCCCCCATGGTCCATTAATTCTTATCCAGGATTCCATCCCCTAAATGAAAATTGTCACCTGGCACTAGTTTATCAAGGCCAGTTTAATCCCCATCTTTGATCGGTAGAAAAAAAAAAGAGCTTAATGCAACAGTGGTAAAGGCTTGTTTGATTCATTAGCTAATGAGTAATGCTTTGATAAATCATCATATCTCTTTTGTTTGTGATGGTTTCAGGAAAATTCATGGACTCGTTAGATGAGATGTTGAGGAAAGGGACCTTGGACATGAACATGAGGGTGCCAGGATTGCTGGAATCTATGAATGTGTCATTTCTCGATCTGATCGGGTGTGTGAAATTACATCATCAATTACTCTGGCAGGTGCCCCAACACTAGAATGCCAACTTGCATGTATTTTGGCTTGGATTAGTAGACATCTACCCAACTCTCAAAGAATTTTGGGCTTGTATGTTATCTCCACCCAAAGGCAGGTTGTTCCAACTATCTTTGAAGGAAGATTATTCAGAGAAAATTTAGGACTTATTCGGATGGAAAGAAGAGGAAGTGAAGCAATTCGTCAGGTATGGGAAGATTGACATTCTGAAGGTGGCCCATATCTTCATCCAATATCTACCAATGGGAGGAATCCATCAACAAAGATCACATGATGCTTATTTACTTTGTATGATAGCTCACTACGTTCTCCGAACTCCTAGACATGGTGCACCACCCATCCTAATTGAGGTGGTAAAACAGTTGAAGAAAGGAGGTGACATCATCCCTACGGTTCTTAGAGAAACATTTAAGGGATTCGATGACATGAGCCATGGCCATAGATTCGGACTAGATCATTATCAGGGGAGTCCTGCTATTTTTCAGATTTGGGTCCTTGAGAAACTAAAGTTAACCAAGTCAGTAAAAAGAGGCCCACTCGGAGCCCTTTGCTACCCGGATAAGAGGAAAGTTCTAAAATTCAACCTTATTACTGACTAAGAGAAGTACATGTAGGAAAGGACTGTGCGAGATATCACATGGAGGTGCCCATGGAGGCCACAAGAAGATTTTTTGATGAAGACCCCTAGCTAGAGTTACGTCCAGTTGATGGGATTGACTCACACATCCTTTTACTTGCCTACATACATCAGCCAACAATATGGGCTCGAGGTGATAGACCCAGAGGAGTTGGTGAACTTCCACCCACCTCAAGAGTTGTCTGCCCACCTTGTTACCTACCTATCTTGTCTATGGAAGGAAAATTGTTCCCCTTTCCATGTAATTCACTTGGTAATAGAATGACAAAGTATTTGAATTTTTGTGTTATCCCGATTATTCTAATTATGACTTGAGTTGTGGAATTGATTATGCCTAAACATTGCAAACCACAACAAAAAAACAAAAAGAAAAGTTTCTCTTTGTGTCAAAGATAGATTTCCACTCATAAGATGCCAAAATAAAAGGGTGAGGGAAAAAGGAAAAGAAAATATGTAGTTGTGTTTACACTTGCAAGAACTATAGGAATAGGTCCCTAAGGAGTAAAGTCATCATCTGAACCATACTCTGAGTCACCCCCATAGAGTACAGGGGAAACCACGGATGCTAGTCCAGTCTGCTTCAGCCTCTACGTCATATCCTGAATCAATGCATCCGGTTGTGAAATTTCCTGCTCGTAGGAACTGACTTGGCTCTCCAAAGTGGTGATCCTTCCATCCTAAGGAATACAGGAAAGGATCAAGAAGAAGAATAATGAAAGAAGAAGGGAAAAATGAAAAAAGTAGAAAATACCTTGGCGACTATCACCTCACATAACCCATAATGCATCCTCTTAATCTCAGAATAGACCTCCGGAGACACCTGAGAAAGAGCATATCAGCCAAAGGGAGTCATAAGTCAATTAAAGGATGATCAGATACTCACATAGTCATAAGAAATGGGAAGCCTAAAGGAAGCATCTACATCTATGCTCCACTCTAGAAGATAAGGGAGGCTTGGGTTGGTCGCGTTGGGATAGCACCAAGTAGGAAAGCCACGGAAGGGGATGTTGGCTACTCTGAGAGACACTAGCACTAGTAGAGGGTCCATCTTGCGAAGGATCAATAGCACTGATGTACAACTGAACAATAGAAGGGTCTACATGTCATGTTCTCCCCTGGAAGAGCATCACTCAAGACCAAAACAAAAAGAAGTTAAAGCATGAAGGAAATACTCAAGAAAGGGAAACATACCACTGGACTATCAGAAACAAGAGGGCTGCATACTGTCTCTGCCTCCAAGAAGGCTCTATAGTCTCTATCCTGGTCAAAAAATGATTCATCCTAGACTCTATCCACCAAACTCTCAATCTCGTCAGTAGGGATGATATCCGAGCAATGTATGGTAGCTGGAGGAAGGCAAGGAGAGAGATGTGACTCGATATCAAACAACTGGGGTATGACTCTCTCTCCCAGATACCAAACATGGCCTTATATGCCTCAGAATAGGACCTGATTCTCAGATAAGTATCTAGCCAAGACAACTTCATCAGAGTCTAAAAATATAAGAGACTGGAATGGCCTCCAAACAACTTGCAAATCGAAGAAGAAGTAAGTATGGCACGGGACGGAAGGAAATTCAATGAAAATATGGCATTCCTCTATAAGGTTGTTCAGAAGGGAACGAGCAGTGGTTCCCAAAGGATGGCAGCAGTCCTTGAGCACCTATTTGTCTCCCCACCTTATAGCTATGGGGAAGGAAAATGCCTGAGGATCCCTCAATTTGGGAGCTGTAATCTCCAGGTGCTGAAAGCACCAAGGGTATTTGAAAGGATCAAAGGAAGGAAGTGTAATCCAAATGAATGAAAGGAAATAGTTATAAGGATAAAAATTACCTAAAGGATGTAGCCCACTCCCTTGAGACCTCGGTCTCCATATGACAACAGGTCTAGGGTCCATAAGAGGTATACGTAGGCGACCCCACCCCAGTCCCAAGAATCTACCACCTACAGAACCCAGAAGAAGAACACCAGGCGAATGTCCGAAAGAAGAACACCAGGCAAATGTCTACTCCCCCTCGTAGGTCACTAAAAAGACACTGACCCATAGCAAACAACAAGAAAGAATGGGCCACTTGGGCTATGTTGCTAGGTTTTATCCATAGGCTGGTTCTCCACCATCGTGCATTGATATCCCCAAGACAGATATTTTCCTAATCAGCGGTAATGGTAATACCTATTAGGTCCTCAAACTCCTTGGCTATTGGAGTCTCGGGAAGGGTCATGGGTCTACCCCCAAATGGAATGCCCATCAAGGCATAGAAGCATAGAGGCATGACGATCTTGCCAATAGGAAGATGAAATGAGTGAGTACTCCACCACAACTGCTCCAACAAGGTCCCTACCAGTGATGGATTGAATTTCTGGGTCTCTATAAAAGCTAATCGTTTCAGGCAGGAGGAGTCGACCATCCCCTTCACTCTACGAGGAAGTATCCTATACCATGACCGAACCATGTTCGGGTAGCCATACATGGCCAAGGTAGGTGGTTCCCTTCCTTCATGCTAATCGAAATAAAGAATATATATATATATATATAAACAAAAACAACATAAACAATAAAAAGATGATCAAAATAAAAGATGAATGAAATGAAAAGACTTACCCAAGAACCCCATGCTGGGTTACAGATATGATTCCAAGTGTTGTGGAGAGTCTATCCAGTGTCCTAATTGGTCGGCCCTCGTCCCTTTGAGAAGAATTACTACAACCCTTTGGCTGGATTTCTCCACAAGTCTTTCTCTTTCTTTTTTCAGCCATATTTTTTAAAATCATAAAAAACCCCAAGAAGTTTTTCAATTTCCATAAAAGCCCAAAAGAATGTCAAATTCTCCAAATGACTCCTTCCTTAAGAACTTCGAAGATCATCATGAGAAAGATGAAGAATTTCAAGGAAAACTTGAAGATCTTTGAAAATAATTTGAAGAAACTCGGAAAGATGGAAAATGGTTCGGATCTTCAAGAAGATTTCAAAAACCCAAACTCACTCACTCGTAAATCGTTCCCCACTTAGAAAAGCTAGAATGAGGAATAAACAAGGGGGGACCATTTTATGGGTAAAAATTTGTTTTCCCAGAAAAAAAATTTAAGATTCCAAATCAAGGCTCAAAGTTCAAAGCCCAAATTCAAGATTCTATTTCAAAGGTCAAAATTCAAGATTCCAATTCAAGAGTCCAAAAGATTAAAAAACCAAAGAAGAATCAAAGAATCAAAGGTCAAAAAAATCAAGAATCAATTATTAATGTCTTTTACAGGGTTGAAAGAGTAGCAAATTCCTTTCCTATAATTGACAGCACCAGATAGCCCAGATCGATTCGAAAGAACCTGCTTAGAAGACCAGATAGCCCAGCTCGGTTCGAAAGAACCCATCTAGAAGACTAGATAGCCTAGACCGGTTCGAAAGATCCCACATGGAAGATCATATAGCCTAACTCAGTTCGAAAGAACCCGCCTGGAAGACAAGATAGCCCAGCCCGGGTCAAAAGAACCCACCTGGAGACCAAATTCCCTGAACTGGCACATGTAAAGCCCAACTAAGGAAAAATCAAAGATCAAAGTACTAACATCTTTTACAGGATTGGAAGAGCAGCGAATTTCTTTCTTCCAATTGGCAGCCCAGACAAGTCCTAAAACTCTAAAGTAGTTGAGAGATATTATCTATTTCATTTTTCAACTCCGTCCTTAATGAGCAAAATAACGGCAGTACATGCTCTAGGTGACAAAATGTGGTCGTTCTTTTCTTTTCCATTCAATTGTTGGCACAGGCCTCAGCCAAAGAGAGGCATTCTATAGACACCCAATTTTTTTAACCTCATCTGGTTATGATGAAATGTAGATCTTGAATGCGACTTTCGACTTCCAATCAACAGAGATAATGATTAACCTAAAAAATGGGGAAACATTTCCCACCTAACTGAAAACCTTGGAAACCCCCACATGGGAGAGAAAAGGGTCCAAATTTGACTTTTTATATACAAAAGAATCTAGTCAAGATGACCATTTAGATGGATAGTGCATGGAAATACGATTCCAATGATATATGGCATATCAAAATCGAACTGTCGGATCTCCTGCAATCATCCCCAGAAAATTATATTTTCTATATGTATACTGTGCACACTGGCAAGCCTACTGGAAACCTGGAAAAATTTCCTACCTACCCAAATACCCCAAATTCATCCCCTACTTGAAAACCTTGGAAACCCCTGCAAGGAAGAGAAGAGGGTCCAAATTTGACTTTTTATATATGAAAGAATCTGGTTAATGTGATTTTACGGATGGATAGTGCTCGAAAATATGATTTCTACGATATATGGCACGTCAAAATTAGACTAGCGAATCTCCAGCAATCGTCGCCAGAAAATTCCATAATTCGACCATACTGCACGTGTTGGCCAGCAGGCCAGTTCGCATACATGTTGCATGCTCTGGCTAGTAGGCCAACCCACACGCCTTGTGTATGCCCCTACATAACCCTACACATACCCTTGCTTGCTGCAACCCACGCACCAGCTGGCTGCTGCCAAGGCCCCCTGGCTATTACCAATGCCCTAGTTGGCTATAGCCCGTGCGCCCCAACTGGCTATAGCCCGCATGCCTTGCACGTGGGCTGCAGCCCGCATGCACGTTGGCTATAGCCCACACGCATGTAGGCTACTGCCAGTGCCCCAGCTGGCTATTGCCAACACCCCTGCCTGCTGCTGCCCAACCCATACACGTCTATAGGCCAGACCGTGCATTATGCTGTCCATCCTAGCTCCATGCATGCCCAGCCTGTGCACATTGCCTGCCTATCCTTACACCATTCCTGCCCTTCGGTGCATCTATGCCAGTCATGCCCCTTGTATTTCAACCCAACCTTATGTAACTCCATCGATGGCTGAGATTTATGTTCCACTGGCCCAATGGGTGAACAAATTTTCTCTTCACCCATTTTTGTGTATGCACTACTTCATTGGCATACCCTATGCCATAACCTCTTATCAGTCCAAAAACCCACTTTTTTCCCCATTATGTAAAATTTCTCTCTCCCCCTATTTGTCCAAAAAACCCCTTTTATCCATTGGTTAAAAAACCCTTTTCACCACTTTAGTCCGAATACCCCCTTTTGTTCATTGGTTAAAAAGACCTCTTCACCCACTTTAGTCCAAAACCCCTTTTGTCCAGTGGATAAAAGAATTCTCTCTCCTCCCCTTGGGCCCGAAAATACTATACATACCCCCTCCTTTGGATTTAAAGACACCAAAAATCATAAGCTTACTTAGGAAGTGAAGCTTTGCCCTCTCTCCTCCTCGCCTCCCCCTTTGAGTTTCTTTAGGTCTTCGAAGATCTTCGTCAAGATCCAAAATTTTGTTCGGATCTTCAAAGTGTTCTTTGGGTTCTTGAAGATTGTCAATCCAAATTTGTAGTTCAATCCACTTTTTCCAAAAATAGCATGTTTTTGAGTGTTCTTGATCTTTACCAAAAATAGAAATACTTCCTCCCTTGAGGTTCTTCGGGTCTATGAAGAGATCTTTGTCAAGATCCAGAGTTTTGCTTGGATCATCAAAGTGTTCTTGGGGCTTTGATGATCTTCAATCCATTTTAAGGTCGATCCATTTTTTTTTTCAGAAATAGCCATTCCCAGCCGAAGCTCTATCCAAGTGCCCTTGGAATCTTTTCAGAAATAGCCATTCCTAGTGGAAGCTTTATTGGAGTAGCCCTCCTCTAGCCTATCCCTAGTGGAAGCTTTGCTGGAGTTCCACCTTAGCCTAGCCCTCTCCTAGCATATCCCTAGCGGAAGCTCTATCGGAGTGCCACCTCAGCCTAGCCCTCCCATAGTCTATCCTCAATGGAAGCTCTATTAGAGTGACACCACATTCGAAGCCCAAAAATAGCTTTCCATAGCCAAAGCTCTGTCCGAATGCAAATCCGAAAGTAATCGTTCCCTGCTGAAACTCTGCTTAAATATCATCACAATCAAAATCTCTCAAAAAAGGAAGTTGAAGGTCAAGACCATCTTCCTCTGAGCTAGGAGAATCCGAAAGGCAGTCTAAGACGGTACTAATCAGGGCCCACCCCTCTTGACCCAAAACAGGGGTTAAGTTTAGGTACAATTTCTCAACCGAATTGTCATCATGTAGACTTTATATAGACCTTGTTTTAGTGTGCATAGTCATTTAAATTTAGTCAATGTATATATGTGTGATAACTTAGCCATGCATGTGGAATAAGAATAATTGTGAAAAATGTTCGTTCTTAAACATTTAGTAGGAAGACCGATTGAACAGGGTAGATTGGGTGCCTAACACCTTCCCAATTTTGTAACCTAGCACTTACCTTAAATCTCTAGACCAAACCAACTTTCAGGCCCTTTTCTCTAGAATTGGGCCTACCCCTGGGTCCTAGGCCCATAATCCTAGGTGGTGACTCCAAACCCTTTTGCATGATCCCGATCCCCGTATTGTACCATCATCAAACCCCCGTCTAGAATGATGAACTTTACACTCTTACGAAATAGGCCTTCACGTATCTGCAAGTGGTGATACAGTGGTGTAGGGCCCACAAGCGAAGCACTCATGACACACCCCTCCCTCATGAGAAGAGAAGAGAGAGGAGAGGATAGAATGGTGATTCGTGAAGTCATTGATCTTCGACCACTACCCTCATAGCTACCGAGTCAATCAGCTTGAATACCACTAATAAAAGCATCAAATCCGTCATCAAGTCTGTAGTAGAGTCAGTTGTTGAGTCTTTTGTTTATGATTATGCGTCGGCCTTACCTCTCGAGGAAAGTCCAAAGTCTGTGTATGTCGAGTCTATTACTCCTTCTTTTATGAATAAAATTTTTGATTTTTAGTATGACTTGCCTCCTTTTTTGGATGATGATATTAATAAATATTAAGAGTTAATAAAACAATGCAAAGCAAAGAAGGCCCAACCCATCTGTGAGGATACCCAAGTTATTAATCTAGGAACCGACCAATGCCTTCGAGAGGTAAAAATTGGTACCACCCTTGATGACGAAGTAGCAGAACAAATGATTAGTTTTCTGAAGAAGTTCACCTAAGTCTTTGCTTGGTCATATAAGGATATACTTGGTATAGACCCCGATATCGTGCAACATCGATTGCCAACCTACCCTGGGGCAAAATCGATAGATCAGTAA
Organism: Macadamia integrifolia; assembly: GCF_013358625.1. Lineage (NCBI taxonomy): Eukaryota > Viridiplantae > Streptophyta > Magnoliopsida > Proteales > Proteaceae > Macadamia > Macadamia integrifolia. The sequence continues at coordinate 211,100 of NW_024870463.1, read as the reverse complement.
CTCCAAAGAGTGTGATAAGAATGGAGTGAGAAGATCAGAGAAGAAGTTGTGAACCAATGAAATGCATGATTTCTACAAGTGGTGAAATCCCCCAATGGTTGGATAACATAGTATCGGTACCAAAGAAAGATGGCAAGGTATGAATGTGCATAGACTTCCAAGATCATAACAATGTAAGCCCTAAAAATGACATCCCATTACCTCACATTGATGTATTGGTTGACAACAAGATGGGACATGCCTTATTATCATTTATGGATGGATTCTCGGGATACAACCAAGTGAGCAAGCACCCAGAGGACCATGAGAAGACAGCTTTTACCACTCCATGGGGAACCTATTGTTACAAGGTGATGCCTTTTGGACTAAAGAATGCTGGGGCAACTTATCAGAGAGTAGCTATGACCATATTGCATGACATGATGAACAAAGATGTGGAGGTCTATGTGGATGACTTGATCGTAAAGTCAAAGGATTGACAGGGGCATATTCTCATACTAAGACGATTCTTTGAAAGCATTAAGAAGTATTAGCTAAAGTTGAATCCTCAGAAGTGTGTATTTAGGGCAACAATAAGATAATTGTTAGGGTTCTTGGTTAGTTTAAGAGGCATTGAAGTTGACCCTATCAAGATCAAGGCAATTCAGGAGATGCCCACACCTTGGACTTAGAAGCAGATACGATGATTTCTGGGTCAGATCCAGTATATTAGTAGGTTTATAGCACAGTTGACTACAATCTTTGAACCAATTTTCAAGTTGTTGAAGAAGGATCAGCCCATGGAATGGAATGACCAATGCCAACAAGCTTTTAATAAGATCAAAGGATACCTCATGAATCCACTAGTATTGACACCACTGGTGGAAGGAAAACCACTTCTGTTGAACTTATCAATGGGAGAATATTCCATAGGCTAATTTCTAGAGCAAAGAGAAATAGAAAGGGGGCAGGGCTTGCCATATACTACTTCAGCAAGAAGTTCCTGGAGTATGAGATGCGGTACACATCTTTGGAAAAAACATGTATTGCACTGATTTAGGCAACAAAAAGGTTGCGACACTACATAGAAATACCTCTTTAAGAAACCAGCTCTAATAGAAAGGATGTGTCACACCCCGTTCACACAGAACCAGACCGGTGACCGGTTTAACTCTAGTTAACCCAAACCTGCCAGGATCATCTGATACAGTACTCAACCACAGCATACACACAACTAAGATAATGTTCAATAGTTCAACGGAAGACTTAATTTACCTGTAAATATCCCCAATATACTTGATACCCAAATTGTAGTACATAGTTAAATACATGTGGGCCCGCAGGCATGATATTTACACAAAAGAATAACAATTCACATATCAAGTACCCAAAGGGGTCATCAAAAGAATCAAAAAGTAAAGCTCAGCTCGGTGTCAATACTGCGGTCCCGTAGCATAGCCCTCGCACGAGCAATACGTGTCGTGCTCGTGTTCCTCGGGGACCCACCAATCCTCTTCAGGGAATTCAACTATGGGGCCCGACCCTTGATCTTCAGGCTGGTGACCTGCAAAATCATCTAAAAGAGGTGTACACGTGGGATGAGCTCACTAGCTCAATAAGTGAAAAGAAGGACCACACAACAGTCCACACAACATTCACAACCATATGCACTATATGCTATGCAATTCATTTTAAATCACATCCACCTAAACAACATTACTAAGTCTTTGGTTTATTGCTACTACAACCACAGTGCACGTATACTCCGGGAACGAGCCACGAACTCCATCCCGCGATATGCCCATAGGGCTATCGGAGAAGGCCCACCGTGAGTACTCGAAAAAGTAAAGTATGCCAACCATCGGCTCTCAACATAAAAGTAAATGATAGAAAATAAAGGTGCTGACTCCAGTAATTTAAAAGCAGTACGATTGGCCCTCTTTAATATACCACCGAGGTTGTCGACTGTCCTAATGACCAGCCGGGCGTATGTCTAACCGCCACAGTGACCCGACAATCGTGACCACTGCTTCCCCCCAAATGGTAACCCAATACCTCAACCCCTGTTGGGAAGGGTCGTAGCACGGGAAAATGATAAACCTAAACCGCATGCCCCTACATGACATAGTACGATTGTATAGTGCCACCGTGTCCCATTCCACGGGCCACCAATGCACTCGTTTCTAAGTCGACTACGGCATCTAGTCTATTAATGCATCATGCACAATGATGTCAACACTCATCACATAAGCACATCATCATTTGACATTGAGAAAATAACCACAACACACATGGCATAAAAATATGAGGATGGTTAAGTTACATATAATTTGTATGGTAACATGACTAGTCTAGATACATTTGAATGAATTCCAAACAAGCCTTAAAATAAGGCCAAACGTCCTTTCCCCACTTACCTATTGGGTACAAAGACTCACGCCCGGTACAGGTGAGATCCGGTGTAAGAAACGCGAACTTTGGTGAACCTATCATAAGTGAATGGGGTTAGTATTTCACCACTTTGGGGTTAGTATTTCACCACTTTGGGGTCAAAACTAACAAGATTTGATGACAAAATCACGTTTAGAATCATAAAATAAGGGTGCACGTCCATTTTGGGTCCATTCGAATGTAAAAGTCACGTTGGGAGCCTCTCGGGTGGGTCAGACAGCCCACTTGTCTTAACCCACCAATCATGACCGACAGGCAGGTTGACCCGTCTGTCGGCCCACCAGTAGGGGCCCATTGGTGGAGGCCAAGGGCCTGCTAGGACTGTCGGGTAGGTTGGCCCGTCAGTAAGGGCCCATCGGTTGGCCCCGAGGGCCTGTCCTCTCAGGTGGGTGCCCTCAAGCGGGCCGTTTGGCCCACCGGTCTTGGCGAAAAAATGTCATTTTCCTTGAAACCTTCCCCAATCTTTGGGGAATCAAATGGGGCTTTTTCAAATCCATTTTCCACACATTGAAGGTCTCATAAGATGATTCTATCCTAGATCTAGGTTAGATTTAAGGAATGGAAGCCATCTTACCTTCTTTGCTCAAGAACTCTTCCAAAAATCCCAAAATCACTTCAAATCACCAATGCTTCTCCAACCTTGTAAACACTTCTTCAAATCCTTCAAAATCAACACATAGACCATCTATTAAACCTTATATTCATCATCTCAAGGGGGATTTACAAGACCTCAAGAAACTCTACCCAAATCAAGGGTTTTACTTGGGTATGGTGAAAGTTTAAGGAATATAGCCTTCACCCACCTCTAAACGTAGATCTCATGTTGGAGATCACTCTTTTGGCATCGGAATGGGAAGATCAAACCTTGGCGCCGCTTAAATCCATTTCTTCTTCCTCTTCCTACCCCTTTCTTCTTCTTTGTTCTCTTTTCTCCCTTCTCTTCTCTCTCCTCTTAAATCTTCTCACCAACTTTCTGTGTAATAAATGAGATATTGAAAAACATAATTAATGCTATTTATACTTCCTCAAAATCATTAGTAGCACATGGGTGGGTCACACAGGTGGGCGGATGCACCCACCTGTGACCGCCCACCTGAGGGCCGAAAATTGACCAACAAGTGGGATTTTGATGGAGTTCGACTCTCGGCACATGGTATATCATACGTATGTGCTTTAGGATACAGGTACATACCATCATCATCTGTACATGGCCTTATGATACGTGCACGTGCATGGCTTAGGTACACCCGTCTCTTCTGGCACTGACTCAGACTTATCTAGCCAACCCGTGTTCAAAGTCACCCTTACCATCATGGTCCATAAGGAACCCGCCTTAACCCTCTTTGGTTTGGGTCCTGCATGGTTAAATCGGGTCAATCGTGTAATTAAATCGGGTTTAAAAAGTAGGGTATCACATTTACCCCCCTTTCTGAAAATTCCATCCTCAAAATTGGCGTACCTGGTTGTTCGAAAAGATGAGGGTACATAGCTTGGATTTCATCCTCTTTCTCCCAAGATGCTTCTTCAAGTGAATGATTAGCCCATCGCACCTTTATGAAGGAAATGGAGTGGTTGCGAAAGGTTTTCACCTTTCGGTCCAAGATTTCAGCTGGCTACTCTGCATAGGTCATATCAGCTTCCAGATATTCTGGTTCCACGGGTAATATATGAGATGGATCATGAACGTATCGCTTTAGCATGGATACATGAAATACGTTATGAACATTCCCGAGTGATGGTGGCAGAGCAAGCATGTAGGCTACTGAGCCAACCCGAGCTAAGATCTCAAATGGGCCAATGTATCTCGGGCTCAACTTCCCTTTTCTATGAAATCTTTGCAACCCTTTAGTAGGAGAGATCTTGAGAAACACCTTTTCTCCTGGCTGAAATTCAATGTCTTTCCTGTGGTTGTCTGCATAGCTCTTTTGACGAGACTGAGTGGCTTTAATCCGTTCTTGAATAACATCGACTTTGTCACAAGTCATCTGTATCATTTCAGGTCCTAACATTCAGCGTTCACCTACCTCATTCCAATACAGAGGAGTTCTGCACTTCCTTCCATATAATGCCTCATACGGAGCTATCCCAATTGTAGCTTGGTAACTGTTGTTATAGGCAAACTCCATAAGGGGTATATATTCTTCCCAACTACCACACATTTCCATTGCACATGCCCTGAGTATGTCTTCCAATATCTGTATGGTTCGCTCCGACTAACCATCAGTCTGTGGGAGGAAAGCAGTACTCAAATTCAATTGTGATCCCAAAGCATGCTGGAAGCTTTTCCAAAATCTGGAAGTGAACCTTGGGTCCTTATCTGACACAATGCTCACTGGAACTCCATGCAAGCGCACAATGTTATCCATATAAAGTTGTGCTAACTTGGCCATAGAGAACTTGGTCTTGATGGGAATGAAACGAGCAGTCTTAGTAAGCCGATCAACTATCACCCATATCGCATCCATCCCCTTAGGTGTGCATGGTAGTCCCGTGACAAAATCCATTGTAATCCTATCCCACTTCCAGTCTGGTACTGGGAGTGGCTGAAGAGTACCATAAGGTCGATGCCTCTCAGCTTTTACTTTTTGGCATGTAAGACAAGTCGCCACATATAGGGCTATTGTGATTTTCATGCTTGGCCACCAGTAATTTTGTTTGAGGTCTTTATACATCTTTGTACTTCCTGGATGGAGTGAGTACTCAGAGTTGTGTGCTTCCCACACTATCTTGTCTTGTATATCCAAATCATCGAGCACACATAACCTACCTCAAAACAGTAATGCCCCATCGCTGGCTAAAACAAAATCAGGGTCATTCATTGTTTGATCTTGAATCTTAACTCTGATCCGCTGCAATTCAGGATCCAAAGGTTGTTTCATTATCACCTCTTGCCTAATAGACGGATGCACCTGTAGAGCCACCAGTGATACAGTCAACCATTTAAGATTTTCTAGTTGATGTTCAAGCTCTAAGGTTGCTCCTTCATATAAGAGGGTTTCATCCATTAGCATCGCTTCTTGTACGAGTGGTGGGCTGACTGCTAAGTATGAGAGTGACATAGTCTATGCCTTCCGACTCAACGCATCTGCCACTACATTAGCCATACTGGGTTGATACTAAATGTCATAGTCATAATCTTTCATGAGCTCAAGCCATCTCCTCTACCACATGTTCAAATCTTTCTGGGTGAAAAAGTACTTAAGGCTTTTGTGATCACTATATATCTCGGACTTCTCCCCATACAAATAATATCGCCAAATCTTTAGGGCAAAAATGATTGCGGCTAGTTCCAAGTCATGAGTGGGGTAGTTCTTCTCATATTCCTTTAGTTGTCGGGATGCATACACTATCACCTTACCGCGTTGCATGAAAACACAACCCAACCCCACCTTAGAAGCGTCAGTGTAGACTGTCATTCATCCTGTGCCTTTAGGGATGGTCAACACAGGGGCCGACATCAATCTTTTCTTCAATTCCTGAAAACTCTTCTCATTTTCCTCTACCCATTCAAATTTTACTCCCTTTTTGGTTAACTTAGTCATTGGTGCTGAGATCCGAGCAAAATTCTCAATGAAGCGCCGGTAGTATCCAGCCAAACCCAAGAAACTTTTAATTTCAGTGACATTCTTAGGGCTTTCCCATTCTACTACTGCTTTCACCTTATCAGGATCCACCTCGATTCCGGCCTCAGACACTACGTGTCCCAGGAATCCAACTTGCTCAAGCCAAAATTCACATTTACTGTATTTGGCATACAATTGTTGTTCTCTCAACCTCTGTAATACCATTCTCAAATGTTGAGTGTGCTCCTCTTCTATCTTAGAGTAGATCAAGATGTCATCAATAAAAATAGTTACCCATTTATCGAGGAAATCATGAAATACTTGATTCATTAAATCCATGAATGCTGCCGGTGCATTGGTTAACCCAAAAGATAACATTAGGAACTCATAGTGACCATACCGAGTCCTGAATGCTGTCTTGGGTATGTCGCCGCTCTTTATCTTGAGCTGATAATAGCCTAATCTAAGGTCTATCTTTGAAAATACCTTTGCACCTTGTAGTTGGTCAAATAGATCATCAATGCGTGGCAATAGATACCGGTTCTTGATGGTCAACTTATTCAATTCCCAGTAATCAATGCACATACGCAAGCTGCCATCCTTCTTCTTAACAAACAATACTGGGGCACCCCAAGGTGAAACACTTGGGCGAATAAACCCCTTCTCCAACAATTCTTGCAACTGCATCTGTAACTCCTTCAATTCGGCTGATGCTATCCTGTATGGAGCTTTAGACACCGGAGCTGCTCCAGAAATCAAGTCTATGGCAAACTCCAACTCTCTATCAAGCGGTAAATGCATCAGATCATCTGAAAAGACGTCGGGAAATTCTCTAACCACCTTTACCTCTTATAGAGGTGTAACCCTTGCATCAACATCAAGTACCGATGCTAAGTAACCCTGACATCCACCTTCCAACAACTTTACCGCTTGAAGGGCAGAGACGAGGACTTTTCTCACCCGTTTCATTTTATCTCCCCGGTATACCAATTCTTTTCCTTCATCATCTGTTACCCTGATTAATTTTTTAGCACACATCACATTAGCTCGATGGGTCGACAACCAATCCATGCCTAGTATAATGTCAAAATTCTGCATATTGAATTTAATGAGTTGTGCATCCAATTTCTTCCCACTGATTTCCACTGGGCAGGGCCCATACACCTCCTTCAACTGTGTAACTTTTCCAGTAGGCATACTAACAATCATCCTATGATCTAGTGTCCTGGGTGATATACCCAATTTCTCAATAAATCTCCTAGATATGAATGAATGTGTAGCTTCTGAATCAAACAAGACATAGGCTGGTATGCCCGATATAGGTAGGACACCTAGTGTAACAATGCATATAAGTACAACAGGTCATCAATATTTAACATAAGGAAATTCTTAAATTTAAAATGTACCTGCTACCACTTCCGTGCTGGCCTCAGCTTCCTCAGCTGATAGGGTATACATCCTTCACTGCGGTTGATTCCCCCAAGTTAAGGGAGGTCGGTATGCAGAGGGCTAACTGGAGGGTAAGGCTGATCTGACCCGATAGTCTTTAGCATAGTGCCCATAGGAATGGCAATTAAAGCAACGGATCTGTGATGCCAAAACTGGGGTAGGGCCCCTCTGCACTTGACCCGCTGTAGATGGGGGTCGGGGCGGCCTTGGGCCTGTAGGCACCGTACTAATGTTCGAGCGAAAAGATGTAGAGCCCGAACCACCAGCTGGTCGAGGAGGGTAGCCAGATGGCCTATACTGCTATCTATATGTAGGCTCAAAACTATATGACCCACGGTATGCCTTGGATGAGTTGCCCATGTCTGGAAATGGATTTGTCCTCTTCCACAATCCAGGTGTGAGGGACTGTTCTCCCTTCTACTTATCTTCCATAGTCTTAGCCATTTGCACAATCTGGCCATAGTCTGTCAAATCTAAGACCTCAATCAATGACCCAATGGATGCCTTTAATCCCTTTAGAAATCTTACAGCCTTTTCTTTAGCTGACCTCATATGCCTAAGGGCAAAATGGAACAAGCTTTCAAACTGTTGCTGATACTCAAGGATAGTCTTACTCCCTTGAGTTAAGGCCATAAACTCCATTTCTTTACGGTCTCTGAAACTACAAGGGTAGTGGTTGGCCAAGAACAACTCCTTGAACTGTTCCCAGGTGGGTTCCGGATGTGCGGCCAACAATATAGGCTTAGAGGCTTGCCACCAAGAGTTGGCCTCATTCTTGAGCTGCAACCCCGCACAAATAAGTTTCTGTGCCTCAGTGCACTCAATCACCTCAAATATCTTTTCCAGCTCTTCGATCCACTGATCTGGCTCTAGAGGATCACTTCCCACCTTAGAGAACATGGTGGCAAGTTCCTCTTGAATGATTCCACTACCCTTGACGTATTATTTGTCGACAGGTAATTGGGTGCATATGCCGGATAGTAAGGGTATGGAGAGGGCACCACATACGGAGGAACGCTGAAGGGTGGAATTGGAGGTGTACCTCCCACTTGTGGCCCCGTACCAGACCCTATAGGCGGGTCCTGTGGAGTAAGTATCCGGGGAGGTTGACTTGCTTGAGAAAGGTCTAACTGTTGCTGTATAGCAGTCATAAATGCTTGCTGCTGCTAAAGCATTTGTTGCTGGAAAGCCTGTTGTGGCTGCTGAATTATGGTAGCAACATCACCCGGAGTGATGACCGGTGGAGGATTCGAAAGTGTAGTCATAGGTGGGTCCCCTTGTGCCACACCCTGACCAAAGGTTTCTGGAGGTTGTGGGGTAGGGTTTGCCCCATAGAACGGGACCTTCTAGGATTCAGTGGTCGACCAACAGGACGAGGATGCGAGAGGTACCTCATGCATTGCTTCCGGATCTAGTATGTACCATCATATCCTTGCACCTGGACCATACCATACACCACATTGGTTAAGCACCTTAGAATTTATATCAGAACATAATCATATGCCAACGCACAGGGTATTATAGTGGATGATGTTTTGCAACTAGCCATAACTTAATCCCGAAAATACAGTGCTAGTGCTTCAACAAGTAGTACGATGGTCCCACCCGACAATAGGGTGCTAGCCGCACACACTTTTTTTTTCATCACAGGTATATCATTATACTAATAATAATAATAATACCCCCACTTTCTTTTTCTTTTTTTTTTTCAACTTTTCTCCCAACCGACGGGCTGCCACGGGCGGGCTGGTTGGCCCGTCGGTTCGACCTGAGGCAAAACGTGAACAGGGCTTTTAAGCCCTGTTTCATAATTTTTTTTCTCCCATTTCTTCCCCCCTCTCTCTCTCTCTCAGGCGATTTTTGAGGGTTCCTTGACGCTTCCACTCGCGATCTCACTCAATGATCTAGCGGGTTTTGGGAAGATTCAACTCCTCTACTCCCAAGTAAGTCTCTTCCCCATTTTTTCTTCTTAGAACATGTACTTTGGAGGTAGAAACCATGTGTAGTCCTCAATCTTGATTTTTTTTCGTGTTTCTTTCCATAGAACAATGATTCCATGAAAATGTGATGTTTTCTTTGTGATTTATTTCTAGTTTTAGGATTTACTTCTCAATTTTTTTGAGAGAAAACCCAACCGTGCCCTAATTTTCTCTAATTTGGGGCTTTCTTCTATCTCTACCCTTTTCTCCCCAACTAACGGCTCAAATGAGTTTCCTTATGCTTGGTTTGCACTTAAAATGTCGGAGAGATCATGGAAAGTCATGTATGCTTGAAATCCCATCTCTTTCCATGAAAAACCATCTCTTTTGTGTTGGGTTTCTTCGATTCTCTTTTCACCACTTCATACTTGTGGATTCCTTGCACCTCAATGTCATAATAGAAGTTGTCTTTGAATATTCTAGATTGTACAATGATGGCATTTCATTCATAGACATGTAAGCTTCAAGCTTTACTCTATTTTGAGACTTTTCATTTTTCTTAGATTGAACTTGCACATTGAGAATAGGGGTTTTTCTGTCATTCCTCACTTGCCATGCTTTATATGCCTTTTGTCACATTTCTATTTTGTCATGATTTTTGTTTTATCATATACCATGCATTTCATCCATAGACTTTCTATCATTCCTCGCTTGTCACATTTTGTCACATTTCTATTTTTTTTTTTTTGCGAGAATTGGGTTTTGGGGCTTCCTCCTATTGCTCACCCATCTATTATTTCCTTTGTTATTCCTCTTCTTTACTTGTCATTCTTTCTCCTCTTTTCTTGTCAGGATGTCTTCTCGCAAAGGCAAGGAACCCGCATCCTCTTCCGCTCGGTGTAAGACCACCGCTTCCAAACGAAAAAGTGCAGGGACTAGTTCCCCAGCCCCTAGCACAAGGCGACCCGGACCTGCCCCTATTGATCCTTTCGACTACGATGAGGGACTCTTCTGCTGTTCAGAGGCAGCAACCAACTAGCAGGCCTTCCTAAAGAGGTCTGTGATGATGGAGAAGACTGTGGTAGTTGGCGACTTCCATAAGGTTCAGCTTCAGGAGAGGTTCACCGCACTGGGTTGGCAGTCTATCCTCCATATAGACCATTCGTGCTATGAGCAACTGGTTCGTAGATTCTACTACAACTTGGAGGTCTCTTACCAGTATGGAGAGTATGTGATAACTAGCATGGTGAAGGGGGTGGACATTCAGTTGACTGTGGACACCCTGGCTAGCATTTTGGGTATTTCTTCAGTTGGGCAGCATTTCTACAGTCCTCCAAGGAGTAAGCCCGTGGGCCCATCCTTGAGTTTGGAGACACAGGACCTTATCTATGAGACCATCTGCGGTAGCAGGGAGCGTCCGGATTCTGAGACGTCATTTTACCTAGAGGTTCGTGTGATTGCCCGTTTGGTCCAGTTCAGTTTGCTCCCTAGAGGAGGTCATTGGAACCAGGTAGGCTTCATGGCAGCCTACTTAGACTTCTGCATTTATAAGGCCTTAGAGGGAGGTGCCGAGCACTTATGCTTGCCTTACATCATCCTCAAGACTATGGAGCACCATACCTCACACCCCGAGGACGGAGGGTTTCCCTATGTTAGGATCCTCACCAGGATCTTTGAGTTCTTTGGGGTGGATCTGAGTGGTGAGGAGGGAAAGACTCCAACAGATAAGTTTGATAGGGGAAACCTATTGAGGATGGGTCTCCACACACTCATGGATGTACCTCAGAGAGCAGGGGCTCCAAGAGGCAGGGACAGGAGGAATGCCCATAGGGAGGATGTTCCCATGGAGGAGGAGTCTAGTGAGGAGGATGAGGATTATGTTCCTCAGTGCGAGGAGGAGGATTTTGTGGATGAGGATATCCTCGAGGAGGAGCCTCTTGACTCGAAAGGTGCTGATCCTGGCTTCACGAGAGCTGCAGGCCCATAGCATAGAGCCCCACCACCTGAGAGTGGTGCATATGATTTTGAGGGCATGATGTATGCTATAAGGGCCTTGAAAGACGGGCAAGATCAGCTGCTAAGAAGACTGGATGAGAGTGCTTCTAGGGAGGAAAACATCCTAGAGATGCAGGCTACCCTAAAGAGTTCCTTCCTCATATTGGGCGAGGACTTGGATACAACAGCCAATGCCATTTCGGTGGATTTTTCCTGACTTCGGAGGGATGTACAGCTGGTGAACTCGAGGTTTGACTACTACAACCGTCGACTCAACGTTAGCTCGAGACCTCGGAGGGATAGAGTAATAGTATTGGACGATGACGATGAACTTTGAGGACTTAGCTCGTCTGTCTACACCAGCTTCTCACTTGTTTCCATGTTGTTGATCTTACTATATATTTCTTTCTTTTCTCACTCCTTGTACTTTATCTGTAATTGGATTTATTTGTGGGGTGATATGTCTTGATGGTGGCTTGTGCAAGTTTTTGCATGTTTATAACTTATCGTAGTTTAGTTGTTGTGTCATTGGTTATTTATGCTCAGTGATATAGGTATATGTTCTCTATCAAGTGTTTGTGTGTGAAAATTTTTGGAAATCTTATTTTGCACCGTTATGCTGTCGAAATTTCGTTAAATTCGTACTCGATGGGTTATGACATCAATTAACTAATCTTTTATTATTTCCAAGTAACTTTCTCTCATGCATGCCATGAAATGCGTTAACTAAATGCAACAATTATTATTACTTCCATCCTTTGGCTTTTAACTCCTTAAAGTTTTTACATTTACCCAATACCATTTCCTATTATAGATTCTATGGGGTCTATATGGTATACTGTGAGTGAATAGAGCATCACGCTCTGATACCACTATTGTCACGCCCCGTTCACACAGAACCGGACCGGTGACCAGGTTAACTCTGGTTAACCCAAACCTGCTAGGATCATCTGATACAGTACTTAACCACAGCATACACACAACTAAGATAATGTTCAATAGTTTAGCGGAAGACTTAATTTACCTGTAAATATCCCCAATATACTTGATACCCAAATTGTAGTACATAGTTAAATACATGTGGGCCCACAGGCGTGATATTTACAAAAAATAATAACAATTCACATATCAAGTACCAAAAGGGATCATCAAAAGAATCAAAAAGTAAAGCTTAGCTCGGTGTCAATACTGCGGTCCCACAGCACAGCCCTCGCACGAGCAATCTGTGCCATGCTCGTGTTCTTCGGGGACCCACCAATCCTCTTCAGGGAATTCAACTGTGGGGCCCGACCCTTGATCTTCAGGCTGGTGACCTGCAAGATCATTTAAAAGAGGTGTACACATGGGATGAGGTCACTAGCTCAGTAAGTGAAAAGAAGGACCACACAACAGTCCACACAACATTCACAACCATATGCACTATATGCTATGCAATTCATTTTAAATCACATCCACCTAAACAACATTATTAAGTCTTTGGTTTAGTGCTACTACAACCACAGTGGGCGTATACTCCAGGTACGAGCCATGAACTATATCCCGCGATACGCCCATAGGGTTGTCGGAGAAGGCCCACCATGAGTACTCAGAAAAGTAAAGCATGCCGACCACCAGCTCTCAACATGAAAGTAAATGATAGAAAATAAAGGTGCTGACTCCAGCAATTTAAACGCAGGATGATTGGCCCTCTTGAATATACCACCGAGGTTACCGACTGTCCTAATGACCAACCGGGCATATGTCTAACCGCCACAGTGACCCGACAACCGCGACCACTGTTTCCCCCCAAATGGTAACCCAACACCTCAACCCCTGTTGGGAAGGGTCGTAGCACGGGAAGATGATAAACCTAAACCGCATGTCCCTACATGACATAGTATGATTGTATAGTGTCACCACGTCCCATTCCACAGGCCACCAATGCACTCATTTCCAAGCCGACTATGGCATCTAGTCTATTAATGCATCATACACAATGATGTCAACACTCATCACATAAGCACATCATCATTTGACATTGAGAAAATAAACACAACACACATGGCATAAAAATATGAGGATGGTTAAACTACATATAATTTGTATGGTGACATGACTAGTCAAGATACATTTGAATGAATGCAAAACAAGCCTTAAAATAAGGCCAAACGTCCTCTCCCCACTTACCTATTGGGTACAAAGACTCATGCCCAGTACGGGTGAGATCCAGCGCGAGAAACGTGAACTTTTGTGAACCTACCATAAGTGAATGGGGTTAGTATTTCACCACTTTGGGGTTAAAACTAACAAGATTTGATGACAAAATCACGTTTAAAATCATAAAATAAGGGTGCAAATCCGTTTTGGGTCCATTCGAACGTAAAAATCACGTTGGGAGCCTCTCAGGTGGGTCGGACAGCCCATCTGTCTTGACCCACCAGTCATGACCGACAGGCAGGTCGGCCCCCCAATAGGGGCCACCGGTGGAGGCCGAGGGCCTGCTAGGACCGGCGGGTAGGTTGGCCCGCTGGTTGGCCCCGAGCGCCTGTCCTTTCAGGTGGGTGCCCTCAGGCGGGCCGTTTGGCCCACCGGTCTAGGCGAAAAAATGCCATTTTCCTTGAAACCTTCCCCTACTTTTGGGGAATCAAATGGGGCTTTTCTAAACCCATTTTCCACACATTCAAGGTCTCATAAGATGATTCTAACCTAGATCTAGGTTAGATTTAAGGAATGAAAGCCATCTTACCTCCTTTGCTCAAGAACTCTTCCAAAAACCCCAAAATTACTTCAAATCACCAATGCTTCTCCAACCTTGTAAACACTTCTTCAAATCCTTCAAAATCAACACATAGACTATCTATTAAACCTTAGATTCAACACCTCAAGGGGGATTTACAAGACCTCAAGAAACTCTACCCAAATCAAGGGTTTTACTTGGGTATGGTGAAAGTTTAAGGAATATAGCCTTCGCTCACCTCTAAACGTAGATCTCGTGTTGGAGATCACTCTTCCTGCGTCGGAATGGGAAGATCAAACCTTGGCGCCACTTAAATCCATTTCTTCTTCCTCTTCCTCTTCCTTCCCCTTTCTTCTTCTTCCTTCTCTTTTCTTCCTTCTCTTCTCTCTCCTCTTAAATCTTCTCACCAACTTTCCGTGTAATAAATGAGATATTGAAAAACACAATTAATGCTATTTATACTTCCTTAAAATCATTAGTAGCACATGGGTGGGTCACACAGGTGGGCAGATGCGCCCACCTGTGACCGCCCACCTAAGGGCCAAAAATTGGCCAACAAATGGGATTTTGATGGAGTTTGACTCTCGGCACACGGTATATCATATGTATGTGCTTTAGGATATGGCTACATACCATCATCATATATACATGGCCTTATGATACGTGCATGTGCACGGCTTGGGTACACCCGTCTCCTCTGGCACTGACTCAGACTTGTCTGGCCAACCCGTGTTCAAACTCACCCTTGCCATCATGGTCCATAAGGAACCCACCTTAACCCTCTCCGGTTTGGATCCTGCATGGTTAAACCGAGTCAATTGTGCAATTAGTCCAGGTTTAAAAAGTAGGGTATCACAGGATGGCCTGGTGGTTACTTCTGCTATCAGAGTTTGACATCACCTATGTTACTTAGAAATCCATCAAAGGGCAAGCTATAGCTGATTATTTGGCTACCCACCCCCCAAAAGATGAAAGAGCCTTAGACAATGCCTTTCCTGATGAAGGAATCACAACAATAGAGGAAGAAGACACAGTTAATGAATGGCCGTTGTTCTTTGATGGAGCAACTAATCAAAAGGGGTGTGGCGCAGGAATATTGCTTTTCACTCCTGATGGCCATTACTTGCCTTCATCATTACGCCTTAACTTCCCTTGTACCAAGAATATTACTGAATATGAAGCTTGTGCACTGGGACTAGAAATGGTCCTGACTATTAGAGTGAAAAGGATCAAGCTGTATGGAGATTCATCTATTGTCATTTGTCAGATACAAGAAAAGTGAAAGACCAGAGATGAAAAGCTGAAGTCGTATCAAGAACATTTGAAAGAGGTGATTGGACACTTTGAGGAGATCTCATTCGAATACTTCCAGAGAGATAACAATAGGTTTGTTGATGCCCTTGCAACCTTGGCGTCCATGGTAGAATGCAACTCTATGGCTAGAGTCCGACCATTCTTAGTGGAACAAAGAAGCAGATCCCTTTATCAAAATTTAATGAAGTCTCTCACCATAGATGGTCGGTCTTGGTTCGCTCATATTGTGGATTTTATCAGGGAAATGAAGTACCCAGTTGAAGCCACAGAAAGAGAGAAGAAATTTCTAAGGAGATATACCACCCAATTTATCCTTCAAGAAGACTTATTGTATAAGAGGTCCTATGATGGAATACAATTGTTGTGTGTGGATGAGAAGCAAACTATAATAATCATGGAGGAAATTCATCAAGGTCTTTGTGGACCCCATATGAATGCCAAGATGCTAACTAAGAAGATTCTCAGTCTGGGATACTATTGGAAAACATGGAAGCAGACTATGTAAGTTTTGTCAAGAAATGTCACAAATGTCAGATATTTGCTAATATAAAACATATCCCACCAATGAAATTGCACTCACTTAGTTCTCCTTGGCTATTCTCTACTTGGGGCATTAACATCATCGAAAAGGTCAACCCCAAAGCATCCAATGGTCATAAATTCATCCTGGTAGCCATTAATTACTTTACCAAGTGGGTGGAAGTCTGTCATATGCAATCCTCACATCTGCTAAGGTAGTGAAAGTCATCCAAGAAAATATCATTTCCCGATATGGAGTACCTCAAGAGTTGATATCAGATCAGGGATCCCATTTCTAGGGCAAAATCGATAAAATCTACACAAAGTTTGGTATCAAAAGGCATCACTTTACCACTTACAGGCCACAGACCAATGGGATAGTAGAAGCAGCTAACAAGAATATCAAATTCATTCTACAGAAAATGGTAAAAACACACAGAAATTAGGCTGATAAGTTACCCCTTGCTTTGTGGGCATCTCGGACTTCTATCCAATCCTTGACAGAGGTAACCCCTTTTTCTTTGGTATATGGGGTTGAGGCAGTTCTACCAGTGGCAATCTTATTACCATCCCTAAGGGTACTTCTTGATAGTCAGTTACCTAAATGAGAATGGGTGAAGGCCAAACACGATGAGCTCAACTTTCTCAATGAAAGGCATATGAAAGCCATAGATAACCTAAAGAAATATCAATTGAGAATGGCAAGGGCCTTCAACAAAAATGTGAAGTCCCATCACATAGAAGAGGGTGAACTTGTACTTCAAGAACAAAGAGCCCCAATTCATGACCAAAAAAGAAAATTCAGGCCCAACTAGAGTGGCCCATTCACTGTCAAAGAGATTTTACCAGGCAAGGCTATGAAACTCATAGACCACAATGGAAAAGAAACACCCAGACTGGTCAACATGGATCAACTCAAGAAATATTATGTCTAATAGGGTGAATAGCTTGAACTACGTCAGACCTGATTCCTCTCAAGGGACACGTAGGCAACTTGACATGTACAATTGTGGTCTCAACCATCTCAAGGAAATAAATTGGTTCCTAAATTAATAATCAAGGTATCTTAAAAATATCATCATAGCTTGTGTCCTCCAAGAATCGCCATTTGGCATGCAAGGCCATTAGGCATCTGTCATCCTCCTATGGTCCTCTAGATTCTTATCTAGGATTCCATCCCCCAAAACTCACCACTTGGCACTAGTATGTCAAGGCCAGTTCACTTTCCACCCTTAAGTAGTCAAAAAGAAAAATATTTTAATGTAATAGTGGTAAAGGTTTGGTTGTGTCAATAGCTAATGAGTGATACTTTGAAAAATAATCACATCTCTTCTTTACCTGTGATGGTTTTAGGAAAAGTCATGGACACTTTGAATGAGAGATTGAGAAAGTGGACCATGGACATAATCATGGTGATGCCAGGTCTACTAGAAGATAAGAGTATGTCAATGCTCATCCGGATTGGGTGCATTGGGCTACATCACAATCTGCTCTAACAGGTGCCTTAGCATTGGGATGCCGATCTTCATATATTTTGGTTTGGGTTGGTAGAGACCTATCCAACTCTCGAAGAATTCTGAGTTTATTTGTTTTCTCCACCTAAGGGTAAGTTGATTTAACCATATTTGAAGAAAGACCATTCAGAGGAGATTCAGGACTTTTTCGGATGGGAAAAGGAGGAAATAAAGCAATTCATCAAAATGGAAAGATTGACATTCTAAAGGTGGCTAGGATTTTCATTCAACAACTACCACTAGGGGGAATCCATCAGCAAAGATCACATGATGCTTACCTTTTGTGCATAATAGCTTGTTATGTTCTCCGAACTCCTAGACACAGTGCACCACTGGTTCTAATTGAAGTGGTAAAGCAATTAAAGAAAGGAGGAGGTATCATTCCTACAATCCTTACAGAGACATTCAAAGGACTTGATGACATGAGCCATAGCCGTAGATTTGGACTTAATCATTATCATAGAAGTCCCACCATTTTCAACTCTGGCTACTTGATGAGCTGAAGCTGATCAGGCTATTAAATGGAGGTCAACTCAAAACCCTTTGCTACCAGGACAAGAGGGAAGTCCCGAAATTCAAACTCATTGTTGATTGGGAGTACCTATAAGGAAGAACTACGAAGGACATTGCATGGAGATGCCCAGGGAAGCCATGGGAAGATTTTCTAATGAAGACCCCTGGATACAATCATATCAGGTTGATGGGATTGACTCATACGTCTTTCTACTTGCCCACTTACATCAGCCAACTGTATGGGCTTGAGCCGGTGGACCCAGAGGATTTAGTAAACTTTTACTCACCCCAAGAACTATCCCTTCACCTTGTTACCTACCTATCTCGTCTATGGTAGGAAAGTTATTTTCATGTAATTCACTTGGTAGTAGAATAAAGGAGTATTTGGATTTTCATGTTATCCCAATTATTCTAATAAAGACTTGAGTTGTGGAATTGATTATGCCAAAAAATAAATAAATAAACATTCGAAACTAAAAAGAGATTTTCTTTGTGCCAAAGGTAGAATTCCATTCATAAGATGCCAAAATAGAAAATGAAAAAAAAAGTAATAATAAACAACATGGGGGGAAAATATGCATATGTTTGTGTTTACACGAATGCAAAATAAAATCCCTAGAAGTCAAGATCCTCACCGGAACTATGCTCCTCGTCCGAATCATGCTCGTGGAAAGTGGGAAGGCTGGTAGATGCTAATCTTGAACTCTCTAGCCTCCATGTAAGATCTATAATCTACCTCAGCAAGTGGGCATTCTCCTGGTGATAGGAGCTGACTTGTCTCCTCAGGGCATTGTTCTCCCTCTCTTGGCAGAACATAGGGAGTGATCAAGACAAGAGGCAATAAAGAAGAGGGATGGGGACTAAGAATAGGAGGATACCTTTTTTACCACAACCTCAAATAAACTTTGATGCATTATCCTGAGCTCAATATAGATCTCCGGAGACACCTGAGAAAGAGCATGTCAGCTAGAAGAAGTCAAGAATCAATCAAATAGGAAGTGTTTGGCTATCAAACAGTCAAACGGGATGGGGAGTCCGAGGGGGCATCTCTATCTAGTCTGTGGTCCAGGAGCTGAGGAATGCCAGAATAGGTTATAGTAGGATAGGACCAGCCTAGGAAACCACTGGAAGGACTGGTAGCCATCCAGAAGGGTCCACTCACAACAACAAAAGACCCAGCCTAGGACTAGGAAGCAGCACCTCCTCGTGGCTGAGTGGGAGGGCGGTCCACGTGCTATGCCCCTTACTGAAAGAACATCAATAAAAAAAAAAAGAAGAAGGATAAAAAATATAGAAAAGGAGCTCAAGAGAGGAAACATACCAATGGCCCTCTAAAACCAAATGGAGTGCAGACCATCTCCTCCTCAAGAAAGGCCTCATAATCCCTGTCCTGGTCTAGGAGGGAGTCATCCCATATCCCTTCGGCCAAGCTCTCAATTTGACCGCAGTGATACTCCTTAGATTATACATAGTAAAAGGGGAAAAGCAAGGAGGGGAGCACACAGTAGGATTAGACCATTAAGGAGTGACACACTATCCTAGATACCAAGTATGGCCCCAGATGCCCCTGAATAGTACACGGCTCTCTATCTGGTACTTGGCGTGAGCAAAACTCATTAGGATTAGGGAATCTGAGTCATCAGAATGGCCTCCACTTAACCTGCGAAGTTAAGAAGATGGCAGTACAACACAAAGCAAAAGGGAAAATTTGATACCAAACATGACTTACCTCAATGAGACCGTTTAAGAGAGAACGGGCGGTGGTCCCAGAAGGATAACATTGGTTCCTCAACACACGGTTGTCTCCCCATCTGGAAGCTATAGGGAAGGGCGAGTTCTGAGGATACTTCAGCACTAGGGCTAGAGTCTCCAAGTGTTCATAACACCAAGGCTGAATTGAAATGTCAAAGTAAGGAGATGCAATCAATAAAAAAAGAAGAAGAAAAGAACTAAAGGACAATGTGAAGTCACCTAGAGAATGTTGCCCGCTCCCTTGAGGCCTCGATCCCCATATGCTAGCTGGTCCAGGGTCTGCAAAAGGTATGCATAGGCTGCCCCACCCTAATCCCAAGAATCCACCTCCCTAAGGTTCCGAAAGGGGGTAACCATGAGGATATCTACCCCAGCCCAGAGGTCATTGAAGAGGCACAGTGCCATAACAAATAGAAGGAAAGAGCGGGTTATCTGTTCAATGTCACCTGGGTTCACCCTCAGGTCTGCCCTCATCCAACAAGCACTAATCACCCCTAGGTGGACATGCGTCTGATCCATCTAAATCTCAATACTCGTCAAATCCGTAAATTCTCATGCTGTCAAAGTCATAGGAAGGGATAGGAGCCTCCCCCGGAAGGGTATACTTGTTATAGCATAAAAACATAAGGATGTGATAGTGATCTCGCCTATAGGGAGATGAAAGGAATGGGTGCTCAGCCACCAACGCTCCACCAAAGCTCCCTTCAATGCCGAGTTGAACTTCCTAGTCACCAGTGAGGCCAATCGACTCAGGAAAATGGAATCTACTTGCCCCTGAACCCTATGTGGAAGTTTCTGGTACCATTCCCAGACCGCGTTTAGCTAATCGTACCTAGCCAATATGGGGGTGTTCCCCCATTGTGCCTCTAAAATAAAATAAAAAATAAAAAATAAAGTACAAAAAAATATATGCATAACTAAAAATGAATGAAAAAAAATAATAATGAATAAAGGAAAGGACTTACCCATGTGCCTCACACAGAGTTATATGAGTCCTATGAAGTGTCCGTCCAATGTACCTACGAGACCAATGTCCTCCTGGGAGGATGTACCACAGCTAACTCCACCACTAAGCCAGATTTCTCCTGGAGTCCTTCTCTTTCTTCTTTCAGACATATTTTCTAAAAATTGTAAAGAACCCCAAGAAGTTTCATAATTTGCAAAAAGGCCCGGAAAGACTTTAAATTCTCCAAATGGCCCCCTTCTCAAGAACTGTGAAGATCTTCAAGGAGAAGATGAAGAACGTCGAAGAAAGCTCGAAGATCTTTGAAAAAATTTAAGGAAACCCGAAGAAATGCAAAAAACTTTGAATCTTTGAAGAAACTCAAGAACCCGAGCTCACTCACTCACGAATCGTTCCCAGCTCAAGAAAATCGAAATAGAGGATGAACAGGAGGGGGGACCATTTTATGGTTAAAAAAATCATTTTCCCAAAAAAAAAAAATAATAAATAACTAAAATAAAAAAAATAAAAAAAAATCTCTTGATTCTAATTCCAAGGTGCAAATTAAAGATTCTTACCACAAAAATACCAAATTCAAAATAATTTGTGGAAAGATGAAAATTATATCACATGAAATTGGAAGGTAAAATTCAGAAGGGAAGGTGAAATACAAGTCAAAGATAATGGGTAGGTAAAGAATTACCTTATATAAGAATGAAAGGTCAAAATTTAAGGGAAAATTATCACACAAAAAGGGAAAGTGAAACTCAAATTCAAGAAATTGTATCACATGAAAGCAAAATTCAAGATTCCAAATCAAAAGCTAAAAATCAAGAGCCAAAATTCAAGATTCCAAATCAAAAGCCAAAAATCAAGAGTCAAAATTCAAGATTCCAAATCAAAAGCCAAAATTCAAGATTCTAAATCAAGAGCCAAATTTCAAGATTCCACGGCCTAAATTTAAGGTTCCAATCTCATAACTCAAATTCAAGAACTCTAATCAAGGAAAGAAAGAATCTCATTGACCCGGCCCCATGTGGCCCAATTTCATTGACCCGGACCCAGGTGGCCCAATCTTATTAAACCGGCCCCAAGTGGCCCAATCTCTTTGAATCGGCCCCGAGTGGCCCGATCTCATTGATCAATTCCCTAAGCCGGCACATAGAAGCCCGGCTAAGGAAAATTAAAGAATCAAGTAGTTTTTCTTTTGTTAGATTGAAAGACCAACGAATTTCTTTCTTGTAATTGACGATCCCAGATAGCCCAGATTAGTTCGAAAAAACCCACCTGGAGACCAGATAGCCTAGGCCAGTTCGAAAGAACCCACATGGAGACCAGATGGCCCATATTAGTTCGGAAGAACCTTCCTGGAGACCAGATAGCCCAGACTGGTTCGAAAGAACCCACCTGGAGACCAGATAGCCCAGATTGGTTCAAAAGAACCCGCCTGGAGACAAGATAGCCCAAATTGGTTTAAAAGAAATTGTCTGGAGACTAGATAGCCCAGTCTAGTTCGAATGAACCCGCTTGGAGACCAAATAGCCCAAGTTGGTTCGAAAGACCCAGCTTGGAGACCAGACATCCCTAGACTAGCACATGGAATCCTAGCCTAGGAAAAGTCAAAGATCAAAATACTAACGTCTATTGTAGGATTGGAAGAGTAACAAATTTCTTTCCTACAATTGGTAGCTCAAGTAAGTCCTAAACTTTAAAGTAGTTAAGAGATATTACCTATTGCATTTTTAACTCCATCATTGATAATCAAGATGATGGTAGTACATGCTTCGGGTGACAAAATGTGGTCATTCTTTTCTTTTTCCTTCGGTTGTTAGCACAGGCCTCAACCAAAGAGGGGCATTCTGTAGACACCCAATTTTTTCACCCTCCTCCGGCCATGATGAGTTACAGATCTTAGACATGATCTTTTGCTTCCGATCAACAGAGATGACAACTGATAGAGGTAACTATTCTCAGAAGCGTTCCATACTTACCTAAATTTTTAGAAATCCCATGCAAGAGAAAAGAAGGGTCCAATTATGACATTTCACATACAAAGAAATTCGGTCCTAGGCGACCATGCGCATGCATAGTACTCGAAATCATGATTCCAACGATATACAGCATGTCAAAATTAGACAATCGAATCTCCTACAATAATTCCCAAAAGTAACTCCACGAACACCCCAACCCAACCCATGCGAGCACCTATGCCTTGCCTTGAATGCCCAAACCCCGCCCATGCGAGCATCCATACCTTGCCTTGCACCCTTGCCCGTGCCTCGTGTGCACCCAACTAAGCCTCGTGCATACCCTGTCAAGTTCCAGCACCCTTGCCAAAGCCCCAGCACCCTTGTAGGAGCCCTAATGCCCCTGCTAAAGCTCCAGCACCCCTATTTTAGTCCTAACACCCCTGTTTTGGCTCCAACACCCCTGTCGAGGCCCCGACACCCCCGTCGACAACCAGAATCCCCATTTCGGTGGCCAATTTGGAGAAGGGATTCCCTCTTCACCCGCCTGTGTAACCCACACTACCCCGCTAGCGTACCCTACACCACAACCTCCCATTGGTCTAAAAAGGCATCTTTTTACCTTATTAGTCCAAAAAAATTACTTTTCCCCCCATTGGCCAAAGAAATTTACCCTCCACCCCATTGGTTCAAAATCTTATACTTTCACCCCATTGGTTTAGAAAAATTAATTTTTACCACCATTGGCTAAGTAATTTTCTCTTTTCTCCCCATTGGTCCAAAAAACCTATAAATTCCACCTCCCTTTGGTTTTTGACAACACCACAACAATCCAAGCCTCCTAGTGAGCATCCCATAGTAGTGAAGCTCTGCCTTCTCTCCTCCCCTTACCCCTTGTTTGAGATTTAAAATGTAACCGCAAGCGTACGAATCAGTGTAGCTACGGGTCGAACACAGGGAGAGCAGCCACCTTATTTTTTATTTCTTTTAATAATGCGAAAGTGAACTGATTAATGGTTGTGATCTAATTCTAATTACCGTCCTAAAAATAACGTCCTAACCATTCGTCATCTAAGAATTTAAAGACGCAAGCCACGCAATTAAATAAATAAATAACTAAAAATAAACAACCCACGCAATTAAAAAAAAATAAATAAATAAAAGAAAAAAATGCTAAAATAAAAATAAAGTAAAAGAAAGGGGATAAAGCTAGAGAGAGACTCACAAGTAGGTTTCTCTACTTAGCCCGAGGGATGCATCATAATATGAGCTTCCCTACTTGACCAGAGAGTCACTCTTACAAGGGTTACTCTACTTAGCTTTAGGGAAAGGGAGACAATTAAAATAAAAGCAATAAATTGATGGTTCTATGGCCAGGAGGGGCAAAGCCAACACATACACTAGCCATGAACCTTGGGGGAGAGGGATAGCAATAATGTAACGACTGAAAATAAAAATCCTAAATTAAGAAAGAAAGGGTAGTCAGAAGAGGAATGAGAGGGGGGAGAGAAGACTACTGAAGGAGCCTACTTACTTGAATCAATGCTTGAACTTGAAAAAAAAATTGCTCCACGGCTCATGATCTTGTCACCTAGATCTAAGCCTAGAACTATAACTTAAAAAATTACAACTCAATTGCATAAATCATAAACATAAAGAGAACTGAATAAAAATAAAAGAGTACTTGCATTAATTGAAATAAAAAAAAACTATTACAAAAGTGATTAAAGCAAAAATAGAGAAGAACTAAAACCAAAGAGTGAGAGAGGGAGATAGAGAGCAACTAAAAAAAAACTAGAAGAAGAATGAATTGTGTCTCCTCCTCTTACATGAGTTGTATTTATAGGGAATGGAGAGGTAGGGTAACAATTTTCTCTTTCCTAAAAGAGAGAAACCCACAATTGATTGTGAGATCTTTTGAGTCCAAAAGTGCTAAGATGGAGGAGAGAGAAGAGAGAAATAAATTTTGAGAAATTTCCTAAAATTTTTTGCTTATTTTCTTTCCTTTTTCTTCTTTTTTTTTTCTCTCTCCTAGGGACGACTTTTTTTTTCTTCCTTTGTGTGATTTGGACAATCTTTGGTGATGATGTGGAGGAGAGAGAAGATTTGGACAATTTTTGGTTCTCCCATTTTTTTTCTCTTTCCTTTTTTTTTTCTTCTCTTCTTGCTTCCACGATTTTGCTTTCTTTTTTTTTCTTTTTTTCTTGTGCACCCTTCCACGATTTTGCTTGCTTCTAAAGCAGAAAATCTTCAACAAAATCTTCTAAAAAAAACAACCATAAGATTCGAACTTGAGACCTCTTGGTGAGCAAGAGAATTTTGTACACCATAGCTCACCAACTAAGCTAGGTAGTTGTTGTTACCAAAAACAAATCTTTAATCACTTAAAGATGTGGTCCATCGATCCTTGTTGGCATTTGGAGTATTCCTTGTACCTCTGGGACAATTGCAAACGGGCTGGTTCTGCATCTCGGTTCAGTTCTGATCCATTATTCTTTTTCTGACCCGAAAAAGAATAATCATTTGTACGGGTGACCAAACGAATGTGTACTTTTAATTGAACACGTCCATCTTGCTCAGAATTTCGTCCTCTTCGCAACCATGGAAAGAAATAGGACCTCTTTACGTGTAAAATTGAAGATATGGCTCCCGATAGTCCTTAAGGCCTTGAAAATATAAAACCTGCAAAAAGAGAGTAAAACCCAAGGTAGCTCCATTCTAAATATGTAAAATGTATGTTTTACTACCCTAGATTTCACACATAAATGTGCTCATCACCCCTCTTAAGGTTTTTCAAGTCTTTGGAGAGATCTTCATAAGATCCGAAGTGTTCTTCGAGCTTTCGAAACTCTTCAATCCTTTGCCTTCTTTGAGTGAGATTTTGGGGAGGAAAAGTTTCCTCTTTAATCTCCCACCCCCTTTTGAGGTTCTTCAAGTCTTCAGAGGGAATCTTCAAATTGTTCTTCGGGCCTTCAAATTTCTTCAACCGTTTAGGTTTTAGCCCATTCCTAGCGGAAGCTCTTCCCGAGTGCCACTTCAGCCAAGCCCTCCCATAGCTTATCCCTAGCGGAAGCTTTGTCAGAGTGCTGCCTTAGCCTACCCCTCCCATACCCTATCCCCAGTGGATGCTCTATTGGAGTGCCACCTCAACCAAAATCCAAAAGTAGCCCATCCCTAGTGGAAGCTCTGCCAAATTACTAGCTCAGCCGAAGCCTGAAAGTAGCCTTCCATAGCCAAAGCTCTATCAGATTTCAAATCCAAAAGTAATCGTTCCTAGCTGGAACCCTGCCCAAATATTATCACAGTCAGCATCTCTCGAGAAAGGATGTTAGAGGTCAAGACCATCTTCCCCTGAGCTGAAAAAATCCACAAGAAAGTTCATACCAGCATCAACTAGGTGGTCCGACCCTATTGACCTGAAATAGGGGTCAAGCTCAAGTATAATTTCTCAATAGAATTAGCATAATGTAGACTTTATATTGACTTTGTTTTAGTTTATATAGTTATTTAAATTCAGTCAATGTATATATGTGGGGTAACTTAGCCATGCATGAGGAATAAGAATAATTATGAAAAATGTTCGCTCTTAAGCATCTAATAGGAAGACCGGTTGAACTGGGTAGATTGGGTGCCTAACACCTTCCCAATTCTATAACTTGATTCTTACCCTAAATCTTTGGATCAGACAAACTTTCGAGCCCTTTTCTAAGGAATTGGGCCCACCCTCGAGTCCTAGGCCCATAATCCTAGGTGGCAACTCTAAACCCTTTTGCATGATCCTGATCCCTATATTGGACCTTCATCAAATCCCCGTCTTGAATGATGAACTTTACACTTGTTACACCCATGCCCTAATCCGGAATAATTTGAAACTGTTGTGACAGGCCTCAGATCAGAGATTGAAAGTATGATCGGATTTTGGCTTATGGCTCCACATTGTCGAAGGGGTAGGGATGACCCCACATGTTCATGCATTGCATGCCTGTCTAACTGAAGGGGGTTCATACTTTTCAATCCCAGACGGTAAGTGACCCGACTCCCCACACTTGATTTCTGGCACGTGTCATAACTGTCGAAAGGCCTTGAGCATGTCTAAGGGTAGCCACCTGTGCAAGGCTAACCATAGGACAGCAAGCTGTCAAGATAGCAGGCTATCTTAACCACTAGAAACAAGCCAATAGAAGCAGCTTGGGCATGAATCTGGTTGGTACACCGACTATTGTCGAGGTTTCGATGATAGTGGGTCCTACCACTCGCATCATAAATGGTTCCAGATGATCCCAAATCATCCTCCACACCTTCCTTTTGATGTGAACACCTTATGGACCTAAATGTGTGGGTCCTCGTGTCCCAAAACTCATTTTACAATTGGTTCAAAAGAGGCCCAAACCAAACAGACCCTTAGGCCCAACTTAAGTTATAAGTTGGGAAATGAGGATTTATTTCCTCATTTTCCTTATTCCCAATGTATGAGAGGAGAGAAAGAGGAGAGGAAGATGAAGAAGAGGAAGGAGAAGGGGATTGAAGGCCAACCTTGGTGCCGGCTACCGCCTTATTGCTAGAATCACTAACGGAGGTAAGTACAACCTCCCATGCCACTCTCTTTCTCTTCATTTTGACCTAAAAAAAGCTAGGAATGGATGGAATCTTGGTGTACACACCATTTTAGAGTTGTAGGATGGGTGTTCTACCCTCCCGGTGTTGTTGTCGAGCTCGAACCAAGCCCGGTGAGCTCCGACAACATGTAATGCCAAAAGACCAACTAGGATTTTGATCATTCGATCGACGTATCTCCCAAATGGCTAGGTGGAAATGGAATTTTCTTAGCTTAGAATGATGCTAGAAACATTCCCTACAAACTCTATGGAATAAATCCAAGTAGTCGGGCCCGAGCTGGAAAGCCCAAATTCAAGTTGGACCTTTCTGTGTCCACCAGAAATATGGCATAGGAAGCACTGTAGTTGTTTTCGGTGGAAAAATGAGCCTAATGTGCTCTCCATCACCTCCATCAAAAACAGGACTGATATTTCTAGTGAAAATGCCCAGTTTTCGATGACAGTACTGTCACCTAAGAACTGTGTCTGTAGCCTTTGGGGGTGACCTGTGTGGGTCCCTCCTGATGTTTTTGACACGTAATAATGTACAATTCCTTTGTGTCTAGGATAGTGATGTGTACATGCCTTGAAATCGAAATTGAATTGATCGATCAGTGGTCATACTTGAACCCAAACACAATCGGTCGTAAAACAGGTGAGGGATGGACTATGTTTATTTTTGAAATGTTTATTATTTATTAAATTGCTCACATACTTAAAATTATATGTTTAATTGAAATTTTCATTTCACAATCATGATATGAACTGTATGGAATGTATGATGGGATCCGATGTGGCTAAGGTGGTACCAGGACCGTGATCGCCGTATGTATGCTGGATGTGTGTGTGTGTGTGTGTGTGTGACAAAATCCAACGTTGTTGAGGTGGTACCGGTGCCATGATTGCCATATGTATGTTGCATTCATACATTGATTATGTGCATTAGAGTTAGTTGTAGTCGTGGGTTACACTTTGTGGCCAAGGTCTCACTGGTATCGTGTACCCTAGACATTTGGAAATGGATACACTTTGTGGCCGAGGTCTTGCCGGTGTTGCATAGTCCATATTCAACTGTGATATGTATGCTAGATTAGGTAAACAGTCTCGGGTTTCACTTTTTGGCCAAGGTCTCTCTGATGTTGTATACTCGGACTATATTTGGAGATGGATTACACTTTATGGCCGAGGTCTCTCCAGTATTGTGTAATCCATACTAACTATATCATTATGAAGGCATGTAGTATACATGTGGTTAGGTATCACTCCCTATGCTAAGCACCCTTGCCAACAGGGGTTGAGGTGTTGGATAACCCATTGTGGTATGTTTGATGTGTCTTTTCGAAGTGCCACTCCCGCGGTATGATGTGATTGTTGCCGGAGGCAGAAACTCATCGGGTAGGGCCAATGTGTTACCGATGCCATGACTACCACGAGGGGATTATCAGGGGTTTGCTAGGTGACCCATGGACACGTACCGGGACTGGCAGGCTTCTAATCATGGCTAGAGTTTGTATCGCTGCATAGTCAATGTCATTTTTTAGATGAGGGATATAGCCTAATGCGCCGTAGTAGCATTTACTAGACTTAGTTTGTATTGTTAGGTGGATAATAAACAAATGAACTACATCATGAGCATCATGGACTATGTGTTTAATTTTCGTAATCATACATCATAAATTACTACTGCTATTGACTTGCTTGGATGTGCTTGACCCCACTCCTCAGTGAGCGAGTTGGAAAGCTCACCCCAGGTATACACCCCTTTTTAGATGATGATGCAGGTATCGTGGTGCCGATGGTGGGTGATCCAGTATCTTCTGGGTCGGAGTACGGTGTGAGCAACTGGTGGATGCCAAAAGCAGAGGAGCACGACCAGAACTGTGCTTGCGACCACAGTGCTTACACCGCACCGTGAGATTATATATCATATTTTGATATTTTTGGATATAGCTGTGGATTATATATATTCTTGTGGTTATAAGTATATGTCATGGATAGATGTAACAGAATAACTTGGTTATTGCTATTATATTACCATTAGATGTTTCCCTATTTTACTCTAATTTCGTTGCTTATACTAGTTTGTGATATGAGATTATGAAAATGTTAAGGTACTACTATCAGAGATCCTGGTAGGTTGTCAGATAGGTACGTGTCTTACTCACACCATTGGTATTCCTAATGGTAAGTTGGGTCTGCCAGGAGTGGGGTGTGATAGCTATGGTATCAGAGCACGATGCTCTGCCTTGACTCGCAATCTTAGCCAAACCATGATTTTGGAGCATTTAGGATTTAATAAAAATCTCAAGACAACAATAATGGAATTTGCACAATTAGGAGACAAGTATAGGTGTTAAAGCCATTTCATTATAATGAAGAACTTGAATACACAACTTACACTTTTTAAAAAATTAAAGTATGGAAAGCAGGAAATCCTAACTAGCCTAAGACTAGGAAATTAAACAACTGAAGCATATGACATAATGAAAAAGTTCAACTAAACCTAAAACATCAAACTCAAATAAAACATAAAAACAAAAATCCTAAAAGCTATAGTGGCAAGCATGCCACTACTGCTGCTGCTGCTGCTACTGCTGGTTCTGTTCTTGACCCTGAGCCTGATTCGGACCATGCGTTCTTAGAGGAGGCACTGGGATACCTAGATGGTAGATCATCACCTGCATCTGTGCCTCTAGGGAGGGCACTCTATTGTCCATAAGACAATAGGTCCTATCTATGCTCTCGAGGTGACTGTCCATACTCCTCATCAGTGATATAGTGCTGTCCAGTTGGGCCATAACGTCATTGAGACCATAAGGCCTCGCACCCCTAGTGCTCTTAGATATAGAAGCCACCATAGAACCCATAGCCTGGGGATCAGGTGGTGGAGCCCCACCAAACCCAGTAGCTTCTCCTCCTGCCTCACCGGTACCATCACCCTCTACCTCTATAGGCTACTAACCCTCTCCTAGGATAAGTGTCACCTCCCTCAGATCTATGGTCATCTTCCTCAAAGAGCCTTGGTTGAAGTCTGTGACCTCTTCACCCAAGTGTGCCTTGCCCTCCAAGTCCACCCCAAAGCGGCAGAAGATGTCGGTCAATATCCTCCAGTAGCATAGGTTCCCTACCCGGAGATCCTACCTTTCAAACCGAGTTACCATGTTCACATTAGGAGGTAAGGCAGACGTATCTATGCCCCATGTACACGAAGTATGTCACATAGGCTTGCAGAGTAGATTCCTTATTATAATGTCCATAAGTGGGAAAGACATTCAACTGAATT
This sequence comes from Macadamia integrifolia, assembly GCF_013358625.1. Lineage (NCBI taxonomy): Eukaryota > Viridiplantae > Streptophyta > Magnoliopsida > Proteales > Proteaceae > Macadamia > Macadamia integrifolia. The sequence continues at coordinate 180,628 of NW_024870463.1, read as the reverse complement.
GCACGGCAGACAACCTTTGGAGTGGTAAAATAGTTGACTAAATGGTTCCATCCCTAGGCTTCCTTAGTCAGCATGTCATTGATCTCCAGGAAGGTGTCGGGACTCTAGAATTCATATGCCAGAGTCTGAGGTGGGCAGTACACTAGGTCACCGGCATTGCTGATCATCAAAATATTTTTTGACTGCCCCATGTCAAAGGAGATCTCCACCCCCTTCACATAGGAGGTGATCTGCATCTCTTCGGTACCCAGGTTCACGCATTCCATGTTAGAGTAGAATAGCCTGACCAGGGTGGGTGTTTGAGATTTTAAAATGTAACCGCGAGTATACGGATCAGTGTAGCTACGAGTCGAACATAGGGAGAGCAGTCACTTTATTTTTTTGCTTCTTTTAATAATGTAAAAGTGAACTGATTAATGATTGTGATCTAACTCTAATTACTGTCCTAAATATATGTATCTAAAATAACGTCATAACCATTCGTCATTTAAGAATTTAAATATGCAAGCCCCGTAATTAAAATTAATAAATAAATAGTTGAAAATAAACATCCCACGCAATTAAAAAGCAATGAAGAAAAAAAAATGCTGAAATAAAAATCTAGTAAAAGAAAGGGGATAAAGCTAATAAGGGACTCATAAGTAGGTTTCTCTACTTAGCCCAAAGGATACAACATAATATAAGCTTCCCTACTTTACTAGAGAGTCACTCTTACAAGGGTTACTCTACTTGGCTTTAGGGAAAGGGAGACAATTAAAATAAAAATAATAAAATGATGGGCCTATGGCTAGGAGGGGTAAAGCCAACACATACACTAGCCATGAACCTTGGGGGAAAGGCACAGCAATAATGTAATGACTGAAATTAAAATCCTAAATTAAGAAAGAAAGGGTAGTCAGAAGAGGGAATGAGAGGGGATGGAGAAGAGTACTGAAGGAGCCTACTTACTTGAACTTCAACCCTTGAACTGAAAACTTGATCGATTTGAGATACTACCAGTATTTAAAATCAGATCTGGAATAAACCAAATCTGAAATTTCTAGCACTAGAGAAAACAAATCTGAAGAAAAAAAAAATTGAACTTGAAAGACATGCTTCATAGCTTGTTCTTGTCACCTAGAACTAAGCCTATAACTAGAACTTGAAAATTACAACTTCAATTGTTTAAACAATAAAAATACAAGAATGAATAAAAAAAGTGCTTGCATTAATTGAATAAAAAGAACTTACAAAAGCGTTTAAAGCATAAACCTAGAACTAGAGCTAGAGAAAGAGAAAACTAGAGAAAGAAATAGAGCAACTAAGAAAAAACCCTAGAATAAGAATAAAGTGCCTCCTCCCATTGTGTTAATTCTATTATATAGAGAATGGGGGAGGGAAGCTAACGATTTTAGCTTCTAAAAAAAAATATTTTTTTTTTATCTTGTTAATGAAGTGGAGGAGAGAGAAGAGAAAAAATGTGTGGAGAGAGATCTCCCACGATTTTTCTTGCATTTTTTTTCCTATTTTTTCTCACTTTTCTATTTTTCTCTCTTCTTGTGTAAGAAACCCCCTTTGGCCCATTTTTCTTGCTTGGATTTGGACAATATTCTATTTTAATGGAAAATTCCATCCATGCCCTTGTCTTTTCTTTTTCTTTTTTTTCTTCTTTCCTATTTTTTCTTTATTTTCTCTCTCTCTTCTTCATACTTGCGTACAACCATCTTGGCCGACCTCCTTTAAGTGATGAATAGGAAAGAAAATCTTCTAAAAAAAACCTCAACAAAATGGCAGCTAAGAGGTTCGAACTTGAGATCTCCTAATAAGCAAGGGAATTTGCACACCACAACTAATTAATTACGCTAGGTAGTTGTTGTTACTAAAAATGAATCTTCAATCACTTAAGGATGTGGTCCATTGATCCTTGTTGGCATTTGAAATATTCCTTATACCCTTGGGACAACTACAGATGGGCTGGTTATGCATCTCGGTTCAGTTCTGATCTATTATTCTTTTTCTGGCCTTAAAAGAATAATCACTTGTACGATTGACCAAATGAATGTGTACTTGCAATTGAACACTTTCATCTTGCTCAGAATTTCATCCTCTTCACAACCATGAAAAGAATTAGGACCTCTTTATGTGTAAAATTAGAGATATAGCGTTTGATAATCCTTAAGGCCTTGAAAATATAAAACCAACAAAAAGAGAGTAAAACCGAATGTAGCTCCATTCTAAATATGTAAAATGCATGTTTTACTACACTAGATTTCACACATAAATGTGCTTAATAGAATTCTCCCACACTTAGACTTTGCTAGTCCTCGAGCAAAACAAAAAGAATAAAAACAAAAAACCTAACTCACTTTTGTAAGAATCACAGTTGCACTTAGCATGTGCAACAAGCCTTTAAACCCCCAGGTCACCCCTAGTGGACGAGTTATATCTCGTGGGTGTTTGCAGTGAATATACACCCAAAATTTAGAATAAACAAATCCCAATCTTGACTAAAGGTAAGGGCCATACAGATCCGGAGCAAAGATAATTTCTCTTACAAGGGACACCAACACTTAAACTTTTATTACCCTTTACCAATTCCAAGCACTGGCATATTTCTTAATTTGGAACTCACTTCGTCTCTTCCAAAACATCTTTATCTTAAGGCAAAACCACTTGTGATAAAATAGGGAACAATGACTAAGGCATTGGAGTGTTTTTTACCAAATATGTTACCTAACATTAATGACATTTACACATTTTTTTCTCCTTTTTTCGCTTAATAAACTCTATTCTTCTTCACTACTTTTGGCATGAGTGACATGGTGGAGCAAAAACCAGACACCTAAGTTACTATATAGCTTTGCTTTTTGCTTATGCCCTCAAAGACAGTGATGTTAGAGTTCTTTTAGAAGTTTTCTCCCTAGGAATTTCGATAAAGACACCACGCTTCCTGAGGTGCAATGCCCTGTCTAGTTCCAAGGGAATCAACTCTTATTCTTCTTTATACAGCATTTCTCACTTCATTTAAAATTGTGCATCTGTCAACTCATGCCAAATTAAAAAGAATGTCTCCACTCCAAATCAAAAGTACAAGAAACCCATAGACTTACATCTGGTCCAACAACATAAAACAAGGGTCTCTTATTTTTCAGAAAAAAATCCCATCTCAAGACACAGGCTTGTTTCTTTCTTCTCAACAGGGTTTTTATACGTTCAAAATGGGTACCTTAATCAAAAATTTTATTTTCATACATCAAGCAACCGAATGGTATGATCATTAGGCAAAAGCCAAAGTAGGACTTCATCCTTAACAAGCTAAAAAATAAAAAGAAAAACAAACAAAACAAAGTGAAAAAAGCAAAAATTGGTTTTCCTCCCCCACACTTAAGTCATGCAATGTCCTTAATGCATAGAAAGAATTAAAAGCGAAGACAATGCTAGGGGGTCATACCTGATTAAAAGTTCATCAATGTAAAGAGGTTCATGGAGATCCATGACCTCTTCACTACCAGTAGTAGGAAACTCAAGGAACGATTTCAAACGCTGACCATTAACCTTCGAAATTATCCTTGTTCCTAGATTCAGAATCTCCACAACCCTATAGAGATATACATTATGGACAATAAACGGTCCATCCCATCAGGATCTAAGCTTACCAGGGAAAATATACAATCGAGAGTTGTACAATAAACCTTATCATCAATTGTAAAAGATTTATGCAGAATGTGCTTATCATGGAAAGATTTAGTCTTTTCCTTGTAAATCCTAGAACTTTTATAGGCATCATTCCTAAGTTCCTCCAACTCAGATTGTTAGAGCCTACGATGAATTCCCGCATCAGACAAATCAAAGTTGAGCTTCTTAATGGCCCAAAAGGCCTTATGCTCTAACTCAACTGGTAAGTGATAAGCTTTCCCATACACCAAATGGTAGGGAGACTGACCAAGGCCGGTCTTGAATGCAGTCTAATGGGCCCACAAGGCATCAATGAGCCTAAGGGACCAATCCTTACGGTTAGGATTAATAGTTTTCTCCAAAATTTATTTGATCTGCCTATTAGATACCTCCACTTGGCCACTAGTTTGGGGGTGATTAGGGGTAAATAACTTATAGGTGATCCCATACTTTTTCATTAAGGCCTCAAAAGTTCAATTACAAAAATGAGTATCCTATCACTAATTATTGCACATGGTGCACCAAAGCGAGAAAAAATGTTCTCTTTGAGAAACTGGACTGCCACTTTGTGGTCATTAGATTTATAAGGTATGGCCTCTATCCATTTAGAAACATAATCAATAGCCAAAAGTATGTACAAATTTCCAAAGGAATTAGGGAATGGTCCCATGAAATCGATACCCCATATATCAAATATCTCAACTAGCAAAATAGGGTTGAGGGGCATCATGTTCCTCTTATTGATACGACCATAAGACTGGCAGATGGGACAAGCCTTGTAAAAATCAAAAGCATCTCTAAAAAGAGTGGGCCAATAAAATCCTCATTGGAGAACCTTTGCGATAGTCTTCTTAGGTCCAAAGTGTCCACCACATGCATAATCATGGCAAAAAGAGAGAATAGAATGTTGCTCATGATCAGGAACATATTGTCGGATAATTCGATCTGGACATATCTTAAACAAATAAGGATCATCCCAGAAAAAGTGCTTAACTTGGGAATGAAACCTATACTTATCTTGTGTGGACCAGTGATCTAGAGTCACACCTGAAACTAAGAAGTTGACAATGTTAGCAAACTATGGTTCGCTGGACACTGCAAATAACTGTTCATTTGGAAAGTTCTTGTTGACTGGAGAATCGACAGTCAAGAAATTGGGAAGTTGAGATAAATGCTCTGCAACTAGGTTTTCAACTCCTTTCTTATCCCTAATTTCTAAATCAAACTCTTACAAAAGTAAAACCTACCTAATGAGATGGGCTTTGGCATCCTTCTTCTGAACTAGGTATCTAAGAGCAGAATGATCACTATACACCATTACATGTGAACCAACTAAGTAAGACCGAAATTTTTTTAATGCAAACACAATAGCTAAAAATTCATTTTCAGTGGTTGTATAATTGAATTGTACATCATTTAAGGTCCTACTAGCATAGTAAATGACAGTGGGTAACTTATTAATCCTTTGACCCAAAACCACTCCTATGACAAAATCCGAAGCATCACACATCAGTTCAAAATGTTCAGTCTAAACAGGTGGTTAAACAATGGGTGCATTGGTCAACTCATTCTTAAGTTGTTTGAAGGATTCTAGGCACTCTTTAGAAAACTCAAAAGTTTGATCTTTGGCAAGTAATAAAGTGAGAGGTCAAGCTAACTAACTAAAGTTCTTAATAAACCTTCTGTAGAAGCCCACATGCCCTAGAAAAGATCGAGTGTCCTTAACAGATTGAGAAGGTGATAAATTATCAATTAAATCCACTTTGGCTCTATCTATCTTAATTCCCTCCTTGGATATTACATGGCCTAAAATAATACCAGATTTAACCATAAAATGACATTTCTCCCAATTCAAAACCAAATTCTTAGATGTTCACCTTTTCAAAACTAGGAAAAGATGATGAAGACATTCAGAATAAAAATTCCCATGAATTGAAATGTCATCCATAAATACTTTTAAGAATTTTTTGACCATGTCAGAAAAGATGCTCATCATGCATCGTTGGAACATAGCAAGGGCATTACAAAGCCCAAAGGGCATACGCCTGTAAGAAAAGTGGTCTTATATTGGTCCTCTAAAGTAATTGGTATCTGGTTATACCAAAATATCCATCAAAAAAATAATAGTATTCAGGTCCAGCTAGCCTCTTTAACATTTGGTCAATGAATGGCAATGGAAAGTGGTCCTTCCAGGTTGCCATATTAAGTTTCTTGCAGTTTATGCACACTCTCCACCCTGATTGGACACAGGTTGGAATTAGTTCATTATTGGCATTGAGAACTATAGTCACCCCAGACTTCTTAGGCACTATATGAACTGGGATTACCCATTGGCTGTCAGAAATAGGATAAATTATTCCATGATCCAAGCACTTTAGGATCTCTTTCTTAATGGCTTCCATCATCACTGGTTTTTCTCTTCTTTGGGGTTTCGCAGATGGTTTGGAATTGTCCATAAGATGTATATGATGTTGCACAATAAAAGGGCTTATACCCTTGATATCAGTCATGGTCCAACCTAAGGCTTCCTTATTATCTTATAACACTTTAAGTAACTCCTCTTCCTGGCTAGAAGTCAAATTTGAAGAAATTATTACAGGAAGAGTCTGGTCAGGCCCTAGGAAAGCATACTTCAAATTAGATGGTAACTCCTTAAGATCTAGCTTAGGAGGCTCAACCATGAAAGGTTTGGGAATGGAATTGGAAAGGGGTCCTAAGGGCTCCATAGATGTGTGAAGACTCAAGACTTCAGAAAATAAATTTTTACTATCATCATCCAACTCATCCATATACTCTTGGAATTCTGAATCAAAATCAATATCAAAGTTGGTAATTAAATCATCAGAAAAATCTAGAAATCCTCAAGCATATTGATCTCTTCTTCCATATGTGGTTGCTTGCCTATCCTAAATAGGTTAAACTCAATAGTTTGATTACCAAAAGATAACCTTAGGAAACTATTTTTGCAGTTGATTAATGCATTACTGGTAGCCAAGAATGGTCTTCCTAGAATTGTTAGGATCTCATCCTTGGTTGATAAGGGCTTGGTATCTAACACAATGAAATCAACAGGGAAAATAAATTTCTCCACCTTTAGTAAGACATCCTCAACCATCCCTTTAGGAATCTTAACAGACCTATCTACCAACTGAAGAGTAGTTTCAGTGGCTTTCAATTCTCCTAATCCTAGTTGTTTGTACACATGGTAAGGTAAAAGATTCACACTTACACCAAGGTCAAGTAAGCATGCTCAATGTAGAAGTGCCTATGACACAAGATATGGTAGGGCTCCCTGGATCCTTATACTTGGCTGTTATAGGCTGAGTAATTATGGAACTAATGTTACCTGCCAAGAACTTTTTTTTGGGCACACTAGTGACACGTTTGTGAGTACACAAATCTTTCAGTACCTTTGCATAGGCGGAGATCTAGATATGGCATCCAAAAGAGGGATGTTCACTTTCACCTTTTTGAAGACTTCTAAAATTTTATCCATGGAAGCAATCTTCTTTTTGTTTAACAAGTGATTAGGAAATGGGATAGGAGGAACATAAGGACTGTTAGGGATTTGCCCTTTTTCAGAAGAATCATTTTTGGTTTCCTCAACCAAATCATCTTTAATTTAAAAGAATCTTTAGGTTCATTAGACGAACCTGGAACAAGAGGCACACTTGTGTCCTCAACTGAAGGAGAGTTAACAGGAGTAATAGATGGGAAAGATTTACGAACATTCTGTTGGTACTCTCTACCACTCCTAAGGGCATAAACAACATTACATTGGTTAGAGGGCCCTTATTGGGTCTGACCTTGTACTATATTCAGTGGTGCATTAGTTGGTGCTTGTGAACTAATAGGCTGATGATGCCTAGGGTTAGGCTCTGGTTAACTGGGTAAAGTTCCTTTCTCCCTCTCACTTTGGTGAGTTCTCTCATAAAATTTTGATGGCTTGTCATGAGGAGGGTCATATTTTTTTCAAGTCACTTATTCTACTTGTCTCTCCAGTGTTGGTAAACCCAGGGGGTTGCTGATAAAATGATAGGAGAGGGGCCCTAGGAAAACTATCTTGAGGTCCTACATTTGACTTAGGAAAAGTATTTTGGAAAAAATATTATTGTGCAAAGGGGGCCTTTGGGGTCCAGGTTGAACTTGATTATGAAAATTGGAAGGCCCTGCTTGTTGCCCTGATTCCAAGAGAAATTTGGGTGATTTCTCCATCTTGGATTATAGGTGTTACTATATGGATTATTCTGGTATAAGGCATTAACACTATCATTAGAAGTGCCCCCAGAGGTGTTGGGCATTCTTCTATGACATGTTTAGGGGACTGACACCAAGCAAAAAATCTTAACCAAATTGACTGATGATGGCTTTCTAGGAATAATAGCCTCAATCCTCTTGATTAGGATATCCAAATGGGCTTCCTTGGCTACTATCTCATCCATAAAATATCCTTTTTCTCCTATAGTTCTTTCACTCTCATGGATTGATTCTCACTCATGGGTTTTGTCAGCTAAGTCAAGTAAGAATTCCCATGCCTTTCCTTCATCTGTAAAGGATGTGAATCCCTCAGGGCACATTGACTCTATCATTTGTTTAGTCCGGTAATCAAAACCCTCATAAATTATTTGACATAAATTCCATAAGTCTAGGCCATGGTGAGGGCATTCCTAGAGTAGATCCTTGAATCTCTCCATAAGTTTGGAAAAAGACTCACTAGGCTTTTGCCTAAACTGAAGGATATCACTTCCAAGCTTATTTGTCTTATGAGTTGGGAAAAACTTCTTAAGGAAGACAACTGTGAACTATTCCTATGAGGTTATGAAATTTATGGGTAACCCATACAACCACTTCTTAGCTTGGTCTTTTAATACAAAAGTGATAAACCTAAGCTTAACAGCATCATCAAAAAACTGTTGGATCTTAATTAGAACACATATCTCTTTAAATTCCCTTAGAAATAGGTATGCATCCTCAGAAGTCAACCCACGGAAGTGGGGCAACATAGTGATGTATTGAGATTTGAGTTTAAAATCATTACCCTGGGCTTGTGGTAGAACTATGCAGGAAGTTTGGGCTGTTCTAGCAGGGTAGAACCTATCTTTTAGAGATTTAGGTGAAGGGTTTTAATGTTAATCTCCCATATTGAAAGGTTTTAAAGAGAGCAAACATATAGGATCACTACTTATTGGATCTCTTCTTTCTAACCGATTCTTAGTATTACGTACTCACCTAACACACATGCAACAAAAAACTACCCACAACTAGAATAAGACAAGCACAAAAGAATGGATAGCAAAACTTTTTTTTTATGATTTTTTTGATTATTTTTGATTTTTTTTTAATTTTTGGGAGCTTACCGGCAGGGATCCGGGATTGCTCAGGTCAATTCCTATGGTACTGCTATAGGGCGAAACCTATCTTTATCATACTGTGAAGCATGGCGACCTCCACCGATACAACTATTATTGAAAGTTGTTCTTCTCAGGGATTCAATAAAAGAAAAGAAAAAACAAAACAAAGCAAACAGAGCACTCTGATTTACCAAAAGAAAGCAAAAAATAACATGGAACTGTCTCTCCAACAACGGCGCCAAACTTGTTTGAGATTTTAAAATGTAACCACAAGCGTACGGATCAGTGTAGCTACGGGTCGAACACAGGGAGAGCAATCACTTTATTTTTTTACTTCTTTTAATAATGCGAAAGTGAACCGATTAATGGTTGTGATCTAATTCTAATTACCGTCCTAAACATATGTATCTAAAATAACATCCTAACCGTTCATCATCTAAGAATTTAAATACGTAAGCCACGCAATTAAAATTAATAAATAAATAGATGAAAATAAACATCCCACGCAATTAAAAAGCAATGAAGAAAAAAAATGTTAAAATAAAAATAAAGTAAAAGAAAGGGGATAAAGCTAGAGAGAGACTCACATGTAGGTTTCTCTATTTAGCCCGAGGGATGCATCATAATATGAGCTTCCCTACTTAACTAGAGAGTCAGTCTTATAAGGGTTACTCTACTTGGCTTTAGGGAAATGGAGACAATTAAAATAAAAACAATAAAATGATGGGTCTATGGCTAGGAGGGGCAAAGCCAACGCATACACTAGCCATGAACCTTGGGGGAAAGGGATAGTAATAATGTAACGACTGAAATTAAAATACTAAATTAAGAAAGAAAGGGTAGTCAGAAGAGGGAATGAGAGGGGGGAGAGAAGCCTACTGAAGGAGCCTACTTAATTGAACTTCAATCCTTGAACTAAAAACTTGATCGATTGAGATACTACCAGTATTAAAAACTCGATCTGGAATAAACCAAATCTGAAATTTCTAGTACTAGAGAGAACAAATCCGAAGAAAGAAATATTGAACTTAAAAGACATACTTCATAGCTTGTTCTTGTCACCTAGAACTAAGCCTAGAACTAGAACTTGAAAATTACAATTTCAACTTTTTAAACAATAAAAATAAAAGACTGAATAAAAAAAATTGCTTGCATTAATTGAATAAAAAGAACTTACAAATGTGTTTAAAGCATAAACCTAGAACTAGAGCTAGAGAAAGAGATAGAGCAACTAAGAAAAAACCCTAGAAGAAGAATAAAGTGCCTCCTCCCCTTGTGTTAATTATATTATATAGAGAATGGGGGAGGGAAGCCAACGATTTTAGCTTCTAAAAAAAAAAGATTTTTTTTTAATCATGTTGATGAAGTGGAGGAGAGAGAAGAGATAAAACATGTGGAGAGAGATCTCCCATGATTTTTCTTTCCTTATTTTTCCTATTTTTTCTCCCTTTTTCTATTTTTCTCTCTCTTCTTGCACAAGAAACCCCCTTTGGCCAATTTTTCTTGCTTGGATTTGGACAATATTCTATTTTAATGGAAAATTCCATCCATGCCCTTGTCTTTTCTTTTTTTTTTTTCTTCTTTCCTATTTTTTCTTTATTTTCTCTTTCTCTTCTTGAAACTTGCATACAACCATCTTGGCCAACCTCCTTTAAGTGATGAGTAGGAGAGAGAAAATATTCTAAAAAAAACCTCAACAAAATGGCAGCTAAGAGGTTCGAACTTGAGACCTCCTAATAAGCAAGGGATTTTGCACATCACAACTCACCAACTACTCTAGGTAGTTGTTGTTACAAAAAATTAATCTTCAATCACTTAAGAATGTGGTCCATTGATCCTTGTTGGTATTTGGAATATTCCTTATACCCTTGGGACAACTGCAGATGGGCTGGTTCTGCATCTCGGTTCAGTTCTGATCCATTATTCTTTTTCTAGCCCAAAAAGAATAATCATTTATATGGTTGACCAAATGAATGTGTACTTGTAATTGAACATATCCATCTTGCTCAGAATTTCATCCTCTTCGTAATCATGAAAAGAAATAGGACCTCTTTACGTGTAAAATTAGAGATATAGCGCTTGATAGTCCTTAAGGCCTTGAAAATATAAAACCTGTAAAAAGAGAGTAAAACCTAAGATAGCTCCATTCTAAATATGTAAAATGCATGTTTTACTACACCAGATTTCTCACAAAAATGTGCTCAACAATGGGGTAGTAGTATCGGTTGGGTTTTAGGATGCGGTACCATCCGATCTCCTCAAACCGTTGATGAAGACGGAACGCATGGAAGTCATTGGTCCTCACATAGACTCCTAAGTCGACGTTGCAGTGCTCAAAGAACTCCCAATGCTCTCGCTTAACCACAGAGCGGATTAGGATTGGGTTGAATTGCTCGGTGACATCTTGCTCCTCTTGTATAAGAGCACGTCAGGTACATACACGGCGTCCAAACATTGTTGCAATATGATCCCTAAGGATTTGGAATGGAAAACCTAGTTAAATGGTTGTATGCAAAGGTCACAGAGAATAAAATCATAAAAACTAGGTTTCAGAGAGAGAAAACATACCTTAGATGCAAATGCGGCTCCAATCGATTGTGAAATAGCATGAAGAAGGTAGGGAATGGGTAGCAAAAGGCTTCTTGGTTGTTTCCACACCTTTCTCACAAGAGAAAATAGGGTTTTGTGTGAATAACCTAAGGCTCGAGCCTATTTATGGCCAATTTGGTGCCATCGGAAACAAGTCACCCGAAACACTGGGCATGCTTCCTATGCCTGTTTCTGGTGGAAGGAAAAATTGGTTTTAGCCTCTGTTTTGCTCATTAGAAATACCACTAATATTTTTGGTGGGTTAATCCATATTTTTGGTGGTTTAACTCCCTGTTTCTAGTGGATTCAATTAAAAAATAAATTATGTTAAATTTTTAAACCTATGTTTTTGTTTGGGTCCTTGATGGTGTGCCACTTTGGGATGTGTGCGTGATCGGATCTTAATATGTGTGGATCCCACTTATACATGCCCTAACCCTAATTTTGATTGTGGTATACATGTGGGACCCACTGTGTATGTGTGTTCCAATTACATGCAACCTTGTTTATGCATGTGTACTAATCGGATTCCTTCACAGGAATCATGTCGTGCCGAAACACCAAATCCCGATTCTGATCCCAATCACACTTGTCACCTCCCGCTTCCCCTACACGGAATCGGGGTAGAACCCGTAATACACCCCCGACCCCGCCTGTACTTACGGCTCAGGATGTGGCATCCATCATGAATAACATGATGCAGGAAGTGGAAGAAAGACAAAATCAGTTTATGGCTGGGATCGATAATAGAATCCAAGTAGCAATGGAAGCCCGCAATGCACCGCCCGCACCTCCTACTCCATTGGCACCCTTTCCAATCCCCGTTGGATCGGCTACCCTTCAAACATCTGGTGGGGCACAAGTGCATGAGCATGTGCAAGATCCGATGCCAGAATAAGCTCAAGTCCATATAGAGGGTTGGACAGACTTGACAAAGATGATGGAGAAGTTTCAACGGCTTAGGCCCCTATGTTTCTCCAAGGTGGGGCAAGACCCATTATATCCATCAAGATGGATTGATGGAATGGAGAAGGTTTTTAGACTAATGGGCTACATCGATGAGAAAAAAATTTTATGTGTGGGCTATCAGTTACAGAATGAAGCAGATGATTGGTGGAGTGCCACTGAGCCTATTCTAAGGGCTAGTAACCCGAACCCTACTTGGTAAGACTTCAAAGGGGCCTTCTTTGAGAACTATTTTTTGGAAAGTTTCTGGGATAGGAGAGAGAGTGAGTTCTCTCAGTTGGTTTAAGGTTCCCAGTCTATGCTCGAATATTAGCAACGCTTCGAGGAGCTATTCCATTTTACTCCTGGGCATCTCAGAGGTGATAGAGCCAAAGCAAAGAAGTTTGAGAAAGGGTTGAGGTCAGGTATTGGGTCAACCATTGTGGGGTTAAAACTACAAACCTATGCTGAGGTGGTCCAAGTGGCCAAGTCTATTGAAGACCAGCATAGGGATAACTACACAGCTCAGCAAGGAATAGGAAAGAGGCCAATGGGATCTACTGATTCTAGAGGAGGTAGCAAACCTTTTCGAGTGTCTTACGTCAAACCAACTCCAGTGCAGTTTAGGAGGCCTGATGCTAGTTAGACTTCCCAATCCTCCTAATCTAGTGCAGTATCACAGTCTTTGGGATTGGGCCCGAGATGTTTTTATTGTGATCATCCAAGCAACATGGTGAGGACCTGCCCCCCACCGAAGGCCAGGTGATGCACCCTACACTATGCCACCTAGGCCCTAGCAGACATATTTAGCCCCTAGGCCAGCATAGCCCCTACAGGGCCAGAGACCATAGGACAGAGTGTTTGCTATGACTGCAGAAGTTGCTAAGGTTGCACCCGGTGTAGTGACAGGTACATTATTGATATCATTATTGCCTGCACATGTGTTATTTGACTCAAGGGCCTCACATTCGTTCGTGTCACCTGCATTTACGAAGAATATGGGAATTCCACCTAAGGGACTGACTTAATATTTGGCTGTGAGCACCGCTTCAAGAAGTATAGTGGGTTTAAACTATGTTTATGAGCCTTATCCAGTGACCATAGATGATCATGAGTTGAATGCTCACTTGATCGAGTTGGATATGATCGACTTCAAGAATAGACTGGTTGTCTACATATAGAGCCAGTGTGCTATATGCAGAGAAGGCTATCATTTTCAGACCTCATGATGATGATGAGTTTGTGTTCCAAGGGGATAATCCCAAGAAACCCAAGAAAATTATCATATCTACACTCCAAATGAAGAAGCTATTGGATAAGGGATGCCAAGGCTGCTTAGCATCTGTGATGGATACTGAGGTAGAGATTAGGCCATGGACTGGGCTAGATGTGGTGAGGGAATTTCTCGATGTATTTTTAGATGACTTGACATGTTTGCCACCAGACTGAGAGATAGAGTTTGCTATAGACCTACTCCCTGGTTTGGCACTAGTGTCAAAGGCCCCTTACCGCGTAGCCCCCATAGAGTTGAAGGAATTACAGGTGCAACTTCAAGACCTTCTGAAGAAGGGATTCATTAGACCTAGTGTGTCTTCATGGGGAGCACCGATTTTGTTCATCAAGAAGAAAGATGGAAGTATGAGATTGTGCATTGATTATCGGGAGCTTAATAAGCTAACCATCAAGAACTGATATCCTTAGCCAAGGATAGATGATTTATTTGATCAGTTGTAGGGTGTCAAGGTGTTCTCCAAGATTGACCTTAGATCGGGCTATCACTAGCTCAGGATCAAGGATAGTGATGTCAGCAAGACAGCCTTCAGATCAAGGTATGGACATTATGAGTTCTTAGTAATGTCATTTGGGTTAACCAATGCACTGACTGCATTTATGGATTTGATGAACCGGGTATTCTAGGATGTCTTAGACAAGTTTGTGATAGTGTTCATTGATGACATTTTGGTCTACTCCAAGAGTGCAAAGGAACATGCTATTCACCTGAGGTTGGTACTACAACGGCTGAGAGAGAAGCAACTCTATGCCAAATTCAGCAAGTACAAGTTTTAGTTGTCACAAGTGGCATTCCTTAGCCACATTGTTTCAGCCAAGGTTATAGAGGTTGACCCAGGCAAGGTGAAGGCAGTATTAAAATGGGAGACTCCCAAGAGTATAGCAGATATATGTAGTTTTCTGGGATTGGCTAGATTCTATAGGAGGTTTATTGAGAACTTCTCTCACATTGCTACTCTGAAGGCCCGACTCACACGAAAGGGTGTAAAATTTGAGAGGTCTGATGCTTGTGAGAAAAGCTTCAAGGAGCTAAGGTAAAAGTTGGTATTAGCTCCAATTTTGACTATTCAGACCGGTATAGGTGGTATAGTTGTTTATAGTGATGCCTCCAAGCTGGGATTCGATTGTGTAATGATGCAGCACAGGAAAGTCATTGCCTACGTATCTCGTCAGTTGAAGGATTATAAAAAGAACTACCCCACCCATGATTTGGAGTTAGAAATTGTGATTTTTGCACTGAAAACTCTGGAGATACTACCTGTGTGACGAGAAAAGTGAGATCTTCAGTGACCATAAGAGCCTCAAGTACTTCTTCACCCAAAAGGAACTCAACATGAGACAGAGGCATTGGTTGGAGCTGATGAAGGATTATGATTGTACTATTCACTATCACCCAGGGAAGGCCAATATGGTAGCTGATGCACTTAGTTGAAAATCCCAGTCACTGACTTTGGCATCACTGACCACCAATGAGTATCTCCTCGAGGAGGCCAGGAAGCTAGACTTGGAGCTATTAGTAGAGGGCGTCACCTTATCACTATCGACATTGGTGGTACAACCTAGTCTGGTGGATAGGATCACTATAGCTCAGGTTACTAATGCAGAGCTACAGAAGCTGATAGCAGAATGCCAGGAAGGAACCCAAAAGGACCCAGATTTCTTGGTGACTCAAAGCTAGATCCTCAAGTTCAAAGGGAGGTTGTGTGTGCCCAGTGATGGTGAGTTGAGAGACACAGTTTTGAGAGTGGCATATAGCTCTCCATACTCCATTCATCCCAGCAGCACTAAAATGTACAAGGACCTCAAAGGCTCCTACTAGTGGAGAGGAATAAAGATTGATGTGGCCACCCATATGTCTAGATGCCTCACATGTTAGCAAGTCAAGGCTTAGAGATAGAGGCCCCATAGGTTATTACAGTCCCTACCTATTCTGGAGTGGAAATGTGAGAATATTACTATAGACTTCATCATGGGCCTACCTCATACACAGAAGGATATGGATGCCATTTGGGTAGTTGTGAACCGCTTGACAAGGCAGCTCACTTTATCCCAATCAAGATTACATTTTCTATAGACAATTTGACCAAGTTGTATGTCGATAACATCATCAGATTGCATGGTGCACCAGTTAGTATCATCTCTGGTCGAGATCCCAGGTTCACTTCCAAGTTCTGGACCTGTGTGTAGAAGGCCATGGGCACACAATTGGCTTTTAGCACTGCCTTTCATCCTCAGACCAATGGCCAATCGGAGAGGACGATTCAGACATCGGAGGACCCACTTTGAGCATATGCCTTGGATATGAGTTATAGTTGGGATGAGCACATTTCCTTTATTGAGTTCTCCTACAACAATAGTTATCAGGCCACTATCGAGATGTCCCATTCAAGGCACAGTATGGCAAGAAATGTCAGACTCTACTTTATTGGGATGAGGTTGGTGAGTGGCATATTTTGGGTCCGGACTTGATACAGGCTACTATTGAGAAAGTGAATGTCATCAAAGAAAATATCAAGGCAGCTCAATCCAGGCAGAAAATCTATGTAGTTGTTAGGAGGAAACATCTGGAGATTGGCTTTGGAGATAAGGTCTTCTTGCAGATCTCTCCAGTTAAAGGGGTGATACTGTTCGACAAGAAGGGAAAGCTTAGTCCAAGATTTATGGGACCATATGATGTACTAGAGAGGATTGAACTGGTGGCTTACCGGATAGCCTTGTTGCACGAGTTGGAAGGTACACATGATGTCTTCCATGTATCTATATTGAGGAAGTACATTTCTGACCCTACTCATGTCTTAACTTACATACCCTATGAGCTGGATGAGGACTTTACCTATATAGAGTATCTGGATAAGATTGTTGATCGGAAGGACCATGTTCTTCGCAACCGCACCGTTTCCTTCGTCAAGGTGAAATGGATGAACCACCCCAAACAGGAAGCATCCTAAGAGCAAGAAGATGAAATGATAAAGCAGTACCCTAGATTGTTTGATTTTCCAGGTATGTTCCATTTCGAGGATGAAATTCTTGTAAGGTGGGGGGGGGATGTTACACCCATGCCCTAATCCAGTATAATTTGAAACTGTTGTGATAGGCCTTAGATCAGAGATCGAAAGTACGATCGGGTTTTGGCTCATGGTTGCTCATTGCCGAAGGGTAGGGATGACCCCACATGTTCAGGCATTGCATGCCTGTCTAATTGGATAGGGTTTATACCTTTCGATCCCAGACGGTAAGTGACATGACTCCCCACACTTGATTTCTGGCATGCATTATAATTGCCGAAAGGCCTTGAGCATGTCTGAGGGCAGCCACTCGTGTGAGGCCAACCATAGGATAGCAAGCTATCAAGACAGTAGGTTGTCTTGACCACTGGAAATAAGCCATTGAAAGCAGCCTGGGCATGAATCCGACACCTGTTTTCGATGGGTACCTTAGCTGCTGTCGAGGTTTCGATGCCCGTGGGTCTCGCCACTCACATCGTAAGTGGTTCTGGATGATCCCAAATCATCCTCCACACCTTCCTCTTGATTTGAACACCTTATGGACCTAAATGTGTGGGTCCTCGTGTCTTGAAACTCATTTTAACCCGATTGGTTCAAAAGAGGCCCAAACCAAACAGACCCTTAGGCCCAACTTAAGTTATAAGTAGGGAAATGAGGATTCATTTCCTCATTTCCCCTGTGCCCAATGTAGGAGAGGAGAGAAAGAGGAGAGGAAGAAGAAGAAGAGGAAGGAGAAGGGGATTGAAGGCCTACCTTGGTGCCAGCTACTGCCTTGTTGCTAGAATCGCTACCAGAGGTAAGTACAACCTCCCATGCCACTCTCTCTCTCTTCATTTTGACCTAGAAAAAGATAGGAATAGATGGAATCTTAGTGTCCACACCATATTAGGGTTGTAGATGGGTGTTCTACCCTCCCAGTGTTGTTATCGAGCTCGAACCAAGCCCGGTGAGCTCTGGCAACATGTATGCCAAAAGACCAACTAGGGTTTTGATCGTTCGATCAACATATCTCTCAAATGGCTTCGTGGAAATGGAATTTTCTTAGCTTAGAATGATGCTAGAAACATCCCCTACAAACTCCAAGAAACAAATCCAAATGATCGAGCCCGAGCTAGAAAGCCCCAATTCAAGTTGGACCTTTCTGTGTCCATCGGAAATATAGCACAGGAAGCACTGTAGCTATTTTTGGTGGGTTGTTTCTGGTGGAAAAATGCACCTAATGTGCTCTCTATCACCTCCACTGAAAATAGGACTAATATTTCTGGTGGAAATGCCCTGTTTCCAGTGGGTGTTTCTGGTGACAGTATTGTCACCTAAGAACCATATCTGTCCCCTTTGGGGGTGACCTGTGTGGGTCCCTCCCGATGTTTTTGATGTGTATTGATGTATGATTCCCTTGTGTCTAGGACAGTGATGCACATGTACCCCAAAGCCAAAATTAAATTGATCGATCGGTGGCCGTACTTGAACCCAAACACAACCGATCATAAAACAGGTGGGGGATGGACTGTGTTTATTTTTGAAATGTTTATTATCTATTAAATTTCTCACATGCTTAAAATTATATGTTTAATCGAAATTTTTATTTCACGATCATGATATGAATTTTATGGAATGTATGACGGGATCCGGTGTGGTCGAGGTGGTACCGGTACCGTGATCGTCGTATGTATATTGGATGTGTGTGTGTGTGTAAGATAGAATCCGACGTGGCCGAGGTCGTACCGATGTTATGATTTCCATATGTATGTCGCAGTTATGCATTGATTATGTGCATTAGAGTTAGTTGTAGTCACGGGTTATACTTTGTGGCTAAGGTGTCGTTGGTATCATGTACCCTAAGACTAAATTTGGAAATGGATACGCTTCGTGGCTGAGGTCTTACCGGGGTTGTGTAGTCCATACTCAACTGTGATATGTATGCTAGATTACGTAAACGATCTCGGGTTTCACTTTGTGGCTAAAGTCTCTCTGGTATTGTGTACCTAGGACTATATTTGGAGATGGATTACACTTTGTGGCCGAGGTCTCTCCGGTATCATGTAATCCATACTAACTGTATCATTATGAAGGCATGTAGTATATATGTGGTTAGGTATCACTCCCTATGCTATGCACCCTTTCCAACAGGAGTTAAGGTGTTGGATAACCCATTATGGTATGTTTGATATGTCTTTTTGAAGTGCCACTCCCACGGCACGATGTGATTGTTATCAGAGACAGGAATCTGTTGGCATTGGCCAATGTGTTACCGGTGTCGTGACTGCCAGGAGGGGGTTATCAGGGGTTTTCTGGGTGACTCATGGATGCATACGGAGATCGATAGGCTTCTAATCATGGCTAGGTTTTGTATCACTGCGTAGTAAATGTCATTTCGAGACGAGGGATACAACCCAATGCGACATAGTAGCATTTACCAGACTTAGTTTGTATTGTTAGGTGGATACTAAACAAATGAATTGCATCACAAGCATCATGGACTATGTGTTTAATTTCGGTAATCATGCATCATAAATTACTACTACTATTGACTAGCTTGGATGTGCTTGACTCCAACCCTCACTGAGCGAGTTGGAAAGCTCACCCCACGTGTACACCCTTTTTTAGATGATGATGCAAGTATCGTGGTGCCGATGGCAGGTGCTCCAGTATCTTCTGGGTCAGAGTACAGTGAGAGAGACTGGTGGATGCCAGAAGCAGAGAAGCATGACCAGGACTATGCTTACGACCACTGTCCTTACGCTGCACCATGAGATTGTATATCATATTTTGATATTTTTGGATATAGCTTTGGATTGTATATATTCTTGAGGTTATAAGTATATGTCATAGATGGATGTAACAAAATAACTTGGTTATTGCTATTATATTACCATTAGATGTTTCCCCATTTTACTTATAATTCCACTATTTTACTCTGATTCTGCTGCTTATACTAGTTTGTGATGTGAGATTGTGAAAATGTTAAGGTACTGCTATCAGAGATCCTAGTAGATTGTAAGACAGGTATGTGTCTTACTCACACCACCGGTATTCCTAATGTTAAGTTGGGTCTGCCAGGAGTGGGGTGTGACAGCACACCTGCAAAATAGGCCTCCACATATCTCTGAGCGGCGATACGGTGGTGTGGGGCCTGTAGTGTATGCACACACAACACACCCCTCCCTCAAGAAAGAGAAAGAGAGGAGAGAGGGTGGAATGCATGCAAGTCCTTTTTCTCTACCCAAAAGGGGGAAGAGAGAGATCTCATCTTTCGGCCGCTACCCTCACACCTACCTGCCCCGTGCGCCCTGCTTGCCTTGTGTGCCCTGCCTACCCCGTGTGCCATGCCTGCCTCATGTGCCCTCACCTGTCCTGTGCACCCATGCATGCCCCGTACACCCCCACCCAGCCTCATGTGCCACCGTCAATGGTTGGAATATGCGTTTCAATGACCGGATTAGTGAAGAGATTTTCTCTTTACTTATTTATGCACTCTACATTGTCCTGCTAGTGTACCCTACACCGAAACCTCCCATTGGTCCAAAAAGGCATCTTTTACCTTATTGGCCAAAAAATATTACTTTTTCCCCATTGACCAAAAAATTCATGTTTTCACCCCATTAGTTTAGAAAAATCACTTTTTCACCCAATTGGTTAAGGAAATTCCTCTTTCCTCCCCATTGGTTCAATAAACCTATAAATACCCCCTCCCTTTGGTTTTACTTACTCAAGCCACCTAGGAGCATCCATAGTAGAGAAGCTCTACCCTCTCTCCTCCCCTTCCCCCCTTGAGGTTTTTCAAGTCTTCGGAGAGATCTTTATAAGATCCGAAGTGTTCTTTAGATCTTTGAAGTTTCTTCAGGCCTTCAGAATTCTTCAATCCTTTGCCTTCCTTAAGTGATATTTTTGTGCAGAAAAAGTTTTCCCTTAGTCTCCCACCCCCTTTTGAGGTTCATCAAGTCTTCAGAGAGATCTTTATAAGATCTAAAGTGTTCTTCAGGCCTTCAAAGTTCCTCAATCCCTAGAATTAGCCTATCCCCTACGGAAGCTCTGTCAGAGTGCCACCTCAACGTAGCCCTCCCATAACTTATCACCAGCCAAAGCTCTGTTGGAGTGCCACCTCAGTCAAAAATTTAGAAGTAGCCCATCCCTAGTGGAAGCCCTGCCGAATCGATACTGCAGTCAAAACCCAAAAGTAACCATTCTTAGTCGAAACTCTGTTCGAAAATTACCACAGTCACCATCTCTTAAAAAAGAAAGTTGGAGGTCAAGACCATCTTCCCCTGAGCCAGGAGAATTAGCAAGAAAGTTCGTGCTAGCATTAATCGGGGTTCCACCCCTCTTAACCCAAAACAGGGGTTAAGCTCAAGTATAATTTCTTACCCAAATTAGAAAAATGTAGACTTTATATTGACCTTGTTTTAGTGCACATAATTATTTAAATTCGATCAATGTATATATGTGTGATAACTTAGCCATATGTACAAAATAGGAATAAATGTGGAAAGTGTTCGTTCTTAAGCATCTAGTAAGAAGATCGGTTGAACCAGGTAGATTGGGTGTCTAACACCTTCCCAATTCTATAACCTGACATGTACCCTAAATCTGTATATCAGACCAACTTCAGGCCCTTTTCTCAGGAATTAGGCGCACTATTGGGTCCTAGGCCCATAATCCTAGGTGATGACTCCAAACCCTTTTGTATGATCTTGATCCCCATTATTGGACCATCATCAAATCCCCGTCTCAATGACAATCTTTACACTCCTGTGAAATAGGCCTCCACGTATCTCCAAGCGAAGATATGGTAGAGCGGGGCCTATGGGTAAGTACACACAACACATCCCTCCCTAAGAAAGAGAAAGATAGGAGAGAGGGTCGGACCGCAAAAGGTCATTTTTTGGCCGCTACCCTCACAGTAGGATATGCTATGTCCCCTTGCCAACAAGGGATAAGGTGTTGGATAACCCATTGGTGGTATGTTCGATGAACCTTCCCAAAATGCCACACCTGCGGTACGATGTGATTTTTGCTGAAGGAGGAAACTTGTCCGTTATGGCCGCTGGATATATAGGTGTCGTGATTGCCCAGAGGGGGTTATCAGGGGTTTGTTGGGTGATTGATGGGCGCATATCAGGACTGACAGGCTCCTAATTATAGCTAGGGTTTATATTACTATGTAGTCAATGGCAGTTTCGAGACAAGGGATACAACCTAATGTGTCGTAATCGCATTTACCAGACTCAGTTGTATTATTAGGTGGATAATAAAATAAATGAATTGCATCACGAGCATCATGGACTATTTACTTAATTCCTGTAATCATATATCATGAATTATTTATGCGACTACCTTTGCTATGATGTGCATGAACCCCACCCCTCACTGAGTGAGTTGGAAAGCACACCCCACGTATATGCCACCATTTAAATGATGAGCAGGTACCATTGTACCTATGGCATATGACCCGTTACCCTCTAGGCAAAGCATGGAGTGAGCGACTGGTGGATGCCAGAAGTGGAGGAGTACGATCAAGACTGTGCTTGTGACCACTGTGCTTACGTCGCACCCCGAGGAACACGTTGTATTTTTTATGATTCTAATATTGAATGAAACAATTGTATTCTTTTGGGCTTATGTATGTATAAGTCGTGAGTAATTGTAAACAGATAAACTTGGTTATGGATATCTACATTATCACTAGATGTTCTCCATTTTATTTATGATCTTGCTATTATACTCTGACTCAGATTCTGCTATTAGTTGGTTCGTGTTGTGAGATTGTGAATCGTTAAGGTACTGTTATCAGAGATCCTTATAGGTTCATAAGACGGGTAAGCGTCTTACTCACAACACCATTATTTCGATACAGTAAGTTGGGTCTACTGGAAGTGGGGTTGTGACCAAAATTATTTACAAAAATAAATATTAATAAATAATATTAATTTTAAAAATTTTGTAAACATATAAAAATGCCACTAATATCGGATTTATGTCCAATCAAATATAACCATTCTCTCTCCTTGATATTCTCCCAATAAGGGTAATGGATTTCTTAGTAGGAATTTCTTTCGAATACGACCAAATAATACGAATCCAGTACACCGATATATAGCCAGGGAGACATCAACCATTAGTGCACCAAAACTCACAATGTGTGATCTCATCGATAAGAACCCCTCAGGTCAAAGGACCAACCATACACTACTCACGAAAATTTTATTTCAAATCAGCAGACAGCAAGACACACTTGAAATTTTCTCTTATGATCCGGTTCAACGTATACACTATATGTACACTCACACTTGTGTCCTAGAATCTCCATTCCTAAGTACACATAATACGACGACCATTTACATAAGATGTCTAGTCCCATCCCTAGTCATGAACAGTTTTAAGTTAAAACCTAAGGACTTACCAAGGCCCGTTATTTAAATCATGCAAATTAATTTATATAACTTCCATATAAATATGGATTGATGATGGAAATTTTCTAACAAACTCCTATTTGTACATCAAAGTCATCAAGTTGTCTTACATGTTCTTAACATATTCACATCCTACATTAATCCCTTAGTAAAGATATTTAGAAAAACTATTCCTCTGAGCTAATTTCATTAGCTACCTAGATTAATCTTTCTATAGGATGCAACTTGAATTCCTTATTCAAGTGTAAAACATTTTCATTATCACATATTGTAGACACCCAATTTTGTCGTCCTCCTCCGACTATGATGAGATGTAGATCTTAGATACGACTTCTGACTTTCGATCAACAGAGAAGATGATTGACTAAGAAAACCCAGAAACATCCCCTACCTAAAAAATCCTGGAAACCCCATGTGGGAAAGAAGAGGGTTCAATTTTTACCTTTTATATACGAAAGAATCTGATTAAGATGACCATACAGATGGATAGTACTCAAAAATACAATTCTGACAATATATAGCATGTCAAAATCAGACCATCGGATCTCCTGTAATCGCCCCCAAAAAGTTACATCTTTCCATATGTATGTCGCACACACTGACAAGCTACTTGAAACCTGGAAAAATTCCCCACCTACCCAAATACCCCAAATTCATCCCCCACATAAAGACCTTGGAAACCCCGCACGGGAAAGAAGAGGGTCCAATTTTGACATTTTATATATAGAGGAATCGGGTCACATTGACCATACAGATGGATAGTACTTGAAAATATGATTCTGACGATATATGGCACGTCAAAATCGGATAGTTGGATCTCCCGCAATCATCACTAGAAAATCGTATTTTTTGCACGCACAAGCCAACATGCTAGCCCACATGCATGCTGTGCACTGGCCTTCTAGCCAGTAGACCAGCCCACATGTATGCTGCACATGCTAGCCTGCTAGTCAGCAGTCCCATGTATAGCCCTGCACGTAGCCTTGTATACTGCCACACACCCCCCCGCATGCTGCCCCGTGCACCCCCGCATGCTACCCCAAGCATCCTCGCATGCTGTTTCGTGGGGCCCTTGTGCACACCCATCGTACACACAGGCCTGCCCATGCACTATACCTGCCCAACCCATGCACTATGCTTACCCAGCCTGTGCACTATACCTACCCACCCTTACACCATGCCTGCCCACCCGTGTACCCATGCCTGTCATACCCCGTGCACCTCAACTCAACCTTGTGTACCATCATCAATGGTTGGGATTTGTGTTCCACTAGCCTGATGGGTGTAGAGATTTTCTCTTCACCCACTTGTGTGTGTGCACTCTCCGCTAGCATACCCTACACTGCAACCTCCTATTAGTCCAAAAACCCACTTTTTATCCCCATTGGCTAAAAAATTTTCTCTCCTCCCATTTGTCCAAAAATCCAATAAATATTCCCTCCTTTGGATTTTGGAGGCCAACATCACAACCCCATAACCACCCTTAGAGAGAGAAGCTTTGCCCTCTCTCATCCTCCCCTCGCCCTTTGACTTTCTTTGGGTCTTTAGAACGATCTTCGTCAAGATCTGAAATCTTGTTTGGATCTTCGAAGTGTTCTTTAAGACTTTGAAGATCTTCAATCCAAGTTTTTAGTCCAATCCATTTTTTCCAAAATAGTATGTTTTTAGCCTCCCTCCTTTGAGTGTTCTTGGTTTTTACCAAAAGTAGAAATCTCTCCCCCCCTGAGGTTCTTTGGGTCTACGAAGAGATCTTTGTCAAGATCCAGAGTTCTGTTCGAATCTTTAAAGTGTTCTTCGGGCTTTGGGGATCTTCAATCCATTTTTAGGTCAATCCATTTCTTTCCAAAAATAGTCGTTCCTAGTGGAAGCTCTGCCCGAGTGCCCTTGGAATCTTTCTAGAAATAGTTATTCCCAGTGGAAGCTTTGCCGGAGTGCCCCTGGAATCTTTCAAAAAATAGTCATTCCCAGCGAAAAATCCACCGGAGTGCCACCTCAGCCTATCCCTCCCATAGCCTATCCCCAGTGGAAGCTCTGTTGGAGTGTCACCTCATTCTAAGCCCGAAAATAACCTTTCCTAGCCAAAGTTCTGTCGAATCCAAATTCGAAAGTAACCGTTCCTAGCCGAAACTCTATCCGAATATCATCACAATCAACATCTCTCGAAAAAGGAAGCTGGAGGTTAAGACCATCTTCCCCTGAGCCAGGAGAATCCGAAAGACAGTCCGAGCCAATACTAATTAGGGGCCCACCCCTCTTGACCCGAAATAAGGGTCAAGCTCAAGTATAATTTCTCAATAGAGTTAGCTTAATGTAAATTTTAGATAGACTTTATTTTAGTGAACATGGTTGTTTAAATTCAGTCAATGTATATATGTGTGATAACTTAGCCATACATGCAGAATAGGAATAATTAGGAAAAAAGTTTGTTCTTAAGCATCTAGTAGGAAGACCGATTGAACCGGGTAGATTGGCTGTCTAACACCTTCCTAATTCTGCAACCTGACACTTAGCCTAAATCTCTAGATCATACCAACTTTTGGGCTCTTTTTTCAAGAATTGGGCCCATCCCCAAGTCCTAGGCTCATAATCCTAAGTGGCGACTCCAACCTCTTTTGCATGATCCATCCTAATCCCCATATTGGACCATCATCAAATTCCTATCTCGAATGATGAACTTTACACTCTTACAAAATAGGCATCTACGTATCTCCAAGCGGCAGTATGGTGGTGCAGGGCCCGCAAGCAAAGTACACATGATACACCGCTCCTCATGAAATAGAAAGAGAGGAGAGAGGACGGAATGGATGCAAGTCCTTTCCCCCCCCCCAAAGGGGGAAGAGATATAGATATCAGCCGCTACCCTTATAGTGGCGACTCCACTGGGGATAATTGCCAAGCTTCTGACTCTAGATGCCACCATTAAATGCAAGAACATTTTCCACCACATCTATTTGAAAACATGTTTAGCTAACCCCATGTTTGTAATTATATTCACTAACTGCATCATGCATCATGCTCGAAGTGAAATCATTTGGTGAGGGACTCCCTGTCATGCCCGCACCTTTGGGGAGGTCAGTGCATGTCATGGAGAGTACTTTAAGAGAACATGGTAGCTGCTTCCTTTACAAGGGTATTGGTTATTGTTATACGGCAAGGATGTTTGTATTTGTGCCAGCACCCTAGGGGAGGTCCGTGCACTTTATGACGTTCTGAGATCGAATAATGATATTCTCTCATTACACTTTTGCACATAATCACTCACAGTACCACCACCTCATGGCCAGTTGCTTAACCTAATGTGTAGTCACGAGTAATGGGTAAGGAAGTCACCCCCTTGATCTCGTACCTATGAGTATATCAAAAGGATCACATGCCTTGTGTATATAGATCCTGGCAAGGAAGCCGTATTGGACCTATTGCATCCACTGCATACTCTCATGATGTAGAAAATAGATGGAGAACGCTAGGAATGCCACAAGCTGATCTATAGAATTTATTTACGGTCTTGAAAAGGAATATTCCTATGATATGTTCTAGTCATAAGGGAATGCTCTCCTAAGTGGGTTTCGGATAAAAGGTGTCATTCCTCCTTAGAAATGAAATATGGATGATTTGGCATACACGATCTAGGCTGACTTCTGTTAAAGTTCCACAAAATGCCGAATTATCTAAAAGACCCGAGGAAACTAGGAGGATGGTCTCCTAGTGGGATAAGATTAAGGAAACCATGACTTTATTGGTAAAGAATGCATTAATAGGGATGTGCTGGTCAAGCCATTTGTATGTACCTCCCACATATGGCATTGAGTGGACTAGGGGCATCAACCCCTACCCACTCCCTACTATTAAGTGGACTAACTTTGTATGGATCATTGGTTGTTAATCTAGTGAATGTGTGAACAAGGGGTTGGGAATTCAAGAATCCTAAAATAAACCATTTTGGTTGAGGCACAATTCCACACCTCAAGTATTCTTCACGGTCCATTTGGACACGTCAAAGTAATTGGCTGACTCGTCTAAGTCTAGTGTCACCTCCGTCATATCTCTAAGATTGTCTACCGCCAAGTGATTACAGCCCAGTTAATATGGATCTAAACAACCCCGAATCACCCGAGCAAGCATCCATCCCATAGAGACTTTATAGATAGAGATGGCCAAAGTCAAGAGAGGAATAGCCCAAATATTACATGCACTTCAAAACTCTCCCAAGGCTGAACCAACACAAGCTACTGGAGAGTTGAATCAGAACGGACCTATGGGTTATAGCAAAAACTCTTCCCAAGTTGACTCAAGAGAACTAGAGCAAGTTAGGCCAACCGGTTAGAGAGAAGTCACACCTACTCGTCCAAATGGTCAACGAGCAACCTACTCCAGGATCCCTCCTCCTAGTGTAGTGATTGAAGATGAGGAAGAGGAGTTTGTAGCAGACATCCAGATGGAACCTCTAGAAACAGAGAGAGAAAGAAAAGTCAGAGTGCAGTTACAAATATTGAAAAATATGCTCCAAACGGGTAAGAGTTCGAAAAACCAAACAGTGGATTCAAATGAAATGAGTTTCTTTCTGGGGCCAAGATTCCTGAGAAGTTCAAGTGGCAGACTGACAGGTTTGATGGGTCATGGGACCCCAAGGCTCATCTCAAAGTCTTCCTCAGCATCGCCAAATCATGGTAACTTACGGATAACCAAACGGTGCAAGCCTTCATGTTAACCCTATCAGGACCAGCACTAAGGTGGCTCACCCAGTAGGAGTCATCCCAAAATCAAAATTGGATAACAGTGGTAAAAGTCTTCACCAAGCAGTACTCATATAATACCGAAGTGGATGTGAAACGTTGAGAGCTTAAGACGTTGAGACAACAGCCTAGGGAATGATTCACCACCTTTTTTATGAGGTTTAGGGACAAGGCTACCAAAATGGCAGACCGACCTTCAGAAGCAGAGCAGGTGGAGATGTTGATTGAGAACTTATCAAAGTCTTATTATGATGTTCTTTACTACCAACATCTACAGAATTTTGATGCCCTAATAGCCACCGACACTCATGGAAACCAGAATTCTAAGAGAGGCTTAGTATCAAGGATCATCCCAAGATGCAAGCAAGAACACTAGAGTTAGACGGGGAAAGGACCCCAAAACTAATGTGGTAGGTGCAGTCCAATAGTCAGTCTTACCTATCACCTCTTCACAACCATTTGTGATACAAGCAGATGCATCCTCCCAGAAGGCCCCTCGTCCAAGAAGGTAGTTTTCTAATTTGGGAATGCCCATGACAGCAGTATATGAAAAGTTAAAGAAACAAGGATTGCTAGGGACAGTGGCTCCAAGAGTAATCAGCAACCCTCCTCCAGCTTGGTATAGAGACCATGAGTATTGTGCTTACCATACTCAGAAGTGGCACACCACTGAAAGATGCATAGGTCTCCTACATGAGATCCAGGATTTGGTTGACAACAGGACCATTGAACTCAAGGTCAAGCAACCTCCCAATGTCAACACCAATCCACTCCCGATTATGTGAACAATTTAGATGGAGAAGCCACAGAAAGTGATCCCACTCAACTTATTGTACCCAGACCTCGTAAGAATCACATGAATGCCCATACTTATAGGAAAATCATGAGTCAAAGGGCCAGAGCCATGAGGACTCCCAAAAGAAGAGAGTCATTAGAAGAAGAATCAGAAGATCGGACTCCCCCCGTTCATCCTTCCTCCACCATACCTCCTACCTTCACCATATTACCAGCCTCCCCCATATCATCAACCTTCACCATACCACTAAGGAGAAGAAATTTCTTCATCTTGTTACCCCCAATCTTCATAACCTACCTCTCACATCACATCACCTTCATACCACTCAGCTTCGTATCCCTCATCACCCTCATACCAATCTCATTCTAAAGGTTCGGTTTATAACCCAAAAGAAGGATGGATGGATGGGTACAATTGGAAGGATATGCTTGTACTACCAGATTCCCCAAAGATGACCTCATCAACAGGATCAGTGAATGCTTTAGAAGAAGATCAAGAGGGTGATCCCACTTCTCTAATTCAACCCACTATATCTTCAAGGGACAATCCATAAATAATTGAAGAGATTGCAGATGATCTTCTCAGAGCAGTAACTGCATTGGCCATAGGGGAGTAGATTAAAGAGTACACCTCCCTAATCCATATAGGGAGTGACACAGATGATGATAAATCAGATGAAAAATCAAGTGTGGGAGCAATCAAAAAAGATGATGAGGACAAGAATGAGGATGAGAATGATCGAGATGACTATGATTCTCAAGAGGATGATGAGTACCCAGATTGGGATGACTACCAAGGGCCTTGGTACAATGATAATGATGATGAGTCAAAATATTACTCACATGATCACCCAACATGTTTCTCAGTCTATGCTATCTGTGGTGGTGACCTAATAGCTTATCTTATAGGTGGCATTCAGCCTTCCCTCTACATGGGAAGAGATGATTCTACATCAGATTCAGAAAATAATGGAGAATCTAGAGAGCCGATGTAAGTTTATATGGATGAAAGGGAATCTACATTAGAGATGGAAGAAAAGCTGTGCAAACACATTAAGGATGCAAGAAAGAGTAGAAGAAATTGTGAATATGCTGGGCAAAGTAACTATAAATGAGCGTTATTACCATGAGCAGATGAATGATTTGGAGGAAATAGGGCCAGACGACACATTCACAGAGGCAGTAGATGTCACATTCCAACAGCTTTCTAATGCAGTCAAAAAATTATGAGCCAGGGCTCTCAACATTTGTGGAGGACCTTGAATTCCCACCCCTAGCAAGGAGGGAGAAATCAGAAGTAGAGGATAATCCCATGGTAGGGATAATCACCATAACTAATAGTGATGATGAAGATTGCAATCCCACAGAGATCATTATAAAGAAACTCGTCAGTGTGATGGAGATTCAAAGTGGAAAGGACTACAAGGGCAAGGCCTTAGTAGTGGAATAGTCAAGGGCTAGTGAGGCCAGAACTAGTGGCTTGAAAAGAGAACCAGAGAATCCAGTCCTGGCTTAACTCAAGAAGTCCCAGGCTAATATCTCAATTTGGGGATTGTTGATGGCATCCCCCCCACAAACCGTGAAGCAGTCTTGAAGTCTCTTACCAACGTGTAGGTACCGATACCGATTGAGATAAATCTAGCACATATTGCACACATAGTAGGGGCAACATATGCGATACAATCTGTGATGTTCTCAGATTTAGAGCTCCCTAAAGGAGCCCAGCACAACAGAGCTCTCCACATCATAATAGACTGTCTTAACAAGGTGGTTCACTAGGTGCTTGTTGACAATGGGTCCACTTTGAATGTTCTACCCTTGGGATCAACAAAGAGTATTAGCATCAACCTAGAAGAAATGAGGCCAACTACCCAAACCATATGGGCATATGATAATACCAAGAGAAAAATCTTTGGCATCCTCACCCTTGCTATAAAGATTGGCCCGGTGAAGTTTAATATTGATTTCCAAGTCATTGATATACCAGCATCTTTCAACATGCTCTTTAGAAGGCCTTGGTTGCATCATGCGAAGGCAGTGTCCTCTAGTCTCCACCAGAAGATGAAGTTCATTTATGAAGAAAAGGTGATTACAGTAGCTAGAGATCCCGAGGTGGTTAATACCTTGGCCAATATTGAAAATGGGGAAGAACAAGACCAGGAAGTTGGACTAAGTAGTTTTGAATTAGAAACAACTTGTGCAGTCATTGCCAAAGAAGTTCCAAAGGAGGAAACCCCAGCTAACTATGAGGCCGTCTGGAGTCTTCCAGTGAATCAGACAATGAATAATATACAATATTTTCCTGGCATGGGATTAGAGAAATATCGTCAAGGAGTTCCAAAGCAGCCTAGTTTGGCAGTGAACAAAGGAAAAAATGGTTTCGGGTATACTCCTCCGACCACAAAGGGGCAAAGAGTATTGAGGATGGCTAGGAAAATATCTACCACTTACTACCCTACTCTGGATATTTTATAAGGGAAGGAGAAGATTTTCCCTTTTGCAAAAATGTGGAGCCATGGTTCGATGAAACTGCCGTAAAGATGCAACTAGGATTTGAAGTGTTCTATAAGGATGAGTTCGACTGGGTAACTCATAAAGTAGAACAATAGAAAAGGCTAGTCAAAGAAAGTGATCAATACAGCTGCATCACCAAGATAGCAAAAATTGCATTGATTAAGAATGGGTCTTCCTCTCGTAACCCTACAACATTGATCCAATCAAAGGAAGCACCAAGTCCTAGAGTCCTCCTGAAAAAGAATGGAAAAAGAAGATAAGGCTCACCTAGAGTTTACCACTTTCCATTGATTTGAGAAGCTACATTTGCTCCCTCCTACAAGAACCAAGAGCCTGAGAGCTACATGAGCTCAAGCCTCATCCTTTCAAAGGAAGAAGTGCATATGCAAAGCAAAGAAGAGCATAAAGAATGATGGTTTGTATGTATGGTGCCGAATCAACTGCAACGGGAAGGTTCATGAATATGGTCAAAGATGTGACCGAGGCACCGACATGGCATCCCTCAACAGGATTGAAAAGATGGACTTTATAGAAAGAGGATTGAGAAATCTCCACCAATCCTCACCCCTCAAAAAGTTTAATTTTTGAGAGCACGAGGTTGATCAGCTGGTATTTGTGAAGAAGTAGGCACCTATCCAGAACAACTATTGCACAGTTGAAGAAATAGCAATAACTTTCTTGGAAGGAGAAGAGGGCCCTTTGCCGCATCTCCTCATCCATCGAGCCATTGAACCACTCCTGAATTGGACTAGCATTGGAGAAAACGTCAAGTTTACTCATGCTATCAACTCAACTAACCTGAATACCACTGACAAAAGCATTAAGGCAGCTATCAAGTTTGTAGTTGAGTCTATTATTTATGATTTTATATCAGCCTCTCCTCTCGAGGAGAGCCTAGAGTCCTTATATATTGAGTGTGTTACTCCTTCTTTCATGAATGAAATTTAAGATTCTAAGTATGACTTACCTCCTTTCTCTAATGATGATTTTAATAAATATCAAGAGTTAATAAAACAATGCAAACCAAAGAAAGCCCAACCTATCCATGAGGATACTCAGGTTATTAATCTAGGAATTGACCAATGCCTTTGAGAGGTAAAAATAGGCACTACCCTTGACGATGGAGAAGCAAAACAGATGATAAGCCTTCTGAAAGAATTCATCGAGGTCTTTGCTTGGTCTTATGAGGATATGCTCGGAATAGATCCCAACATCGTACAACACTGATTGCCAACCAATCCTGAGGTAAAACCAGTAAAGAAAAAGCTTTGAAGAATGTGGTCAGAATGGAGTGAGAAGATCAGAGAAGAAGTTGTGAAGTAGTGGAATGCAGGATTCCTACAAGTGGTTAAGTACCCCCAATAGTTGGCCAACATTATACCAGTACCGAAGAAAGATAGAAAGGTGCGAATGTGTGTGGATTTCTGAGATCTTAACAAGGTAAGCCCTAAAGATGACTTCCCATTACCTCACATTGATGTATTGGTGGACAACACAATAAGGCATGACTTGTTAACATTTATGGATGGATTTTTGGGATACAACCAAATAAGCATGCACCCAGAGGATCAAGAGAAGACAGTCTTCATCACTCTGTGGGGAACCTACTGTTACAAAGTGAAGCCTTTTGGATTGAAGAACGCTGGGGAAACTTATTAAAGAGCAGTTACGGCCATATTGCATGACACGATGAACAAAGATGTGGAAGTCTATGTGGACGACATGATAGTAAAGTCAAAAGATCGGTAGGGGCATATTCCCACACTAAGGCAATTCTTTGAAAGAATCAAGAAGTATCAGCTAAAGCTGAATCCTTAGAAGTGTGTATTCGGGGCAACAACAGGAAATTTGTTAGGTTTCTTGGTGAGTGAAAGAGGCATTGAAGTCGATCCTATCAAGATCAAGGCAATTCAGGAAATGCCCACACCTCAGACTGAAAAGCAAATAGTAAGATTTTTGGGTCACATCTAGTATATTAGCAGATTTATAGCTCAGTTCACTACAATATGTGAACGAATTTTCAAGCTATTGAAGAAGGATCAGCCCACGAAATGGAATGACCAATACCATCAAGAATTTGACAAAATCAAAGGATACCTCATGAACCCACCAATATTGACACCGCTGGTGGAAGATGAACTACTTCTCTTGTACTTATCCGTAGGAGAATATTCCATAGGCTCTTTGCTAGCACAAAAAGAGATGAAAGAAGGTGCAGAGCATGCCATATACTACCTTAGTAAGAAGTTCCTGGAATATGAGACATGATACACATCTTTGGAAAGAACTTATACTGCGTCGATTTGGGCAACGAAAAGGTTACAACACTACATGGTTTCCTATCCAATGCATTTGATCTCAAGGAAGGATCCCATCAAGTACCTCTTCGAGAAACCAGCCCTAACATAAAGGATGGATCGTTGGTTGCTTTTACTATCAGAATTTGACATCACCTATGTTACTTAGAAATCTATCAAGGGGTAGGCCATAGCCGATCATTTGCCTGCCCACCCCATAGAAGATGGAAGATCCTTGGATGATGCCTTTCCCAATGAAGAAATCACAAAAAAAGAGGAAGATGACACAGCTAATGAATGGTAATTATTCTTTGATGGAGCGGCTAATCAAAAGGGGTGTAAGGCTAGAATATTGCTTTTCACTCCTGACGGCCTTTCTTTGCCTTCATCATTCCACCTCGATTTCCTTTGTACCAACAATATTACCGAATATGAAACTTGTGCTTTGGGGCTTGAAACTACTTTAACTATTGGAGTGAAAAGGATCAAGGTTTACGGTGATTCATCCATCATCATCTGCCAGACAAGGAAAATGGAAGACCAAAAATGAAAAACTGAAACCATATCAAGAACATCTAGAAGAAGTGATTGAGCACTTTGAGAATATCTCGTTCAAATACTTTTAGAGAGATAACAACAGGTTTGCTGATGCCTTTGCAACTTTGGCTTCCATAATAGAATGCAACCCTATGGCTAGGGTTTGACCATTCCTGGTAGAGCAAAGAAGCAAGCCCATTTATCAGAATTCAGTGAACCTTCTCACTGTGGATGGTCGGTCTTGGTTTGCCCACATAGTGGATTTCATCAGAGAAAGAAAATATCTGAGTGGAGCAACTGATAGAGAAAAGAAATTCCCAAGGAGATATGCCACCCAATTTATTCTTCAAGAGGATTTGTTATACAAGAGATCCTATGATGGAATACAGTTGTTGTGTGTGGATAAAGAACAAGCTACCACCATCATAGAAGAAATTAATCAAGGCCTCTGTGGACCACATAAGAATGCCAAGATGCTAGCTAAGAAGATCCTCAGGCTAGGATATTACTGGAACACCATGGAAGCAGATTGTGTGGACTTTGTCAAGATATGCCACAAGTGTCAAATATTTGCTAACATCATACATATCCCACCAACTGAGCTGCATTCGCTCAGTTCTCTTTGGCCATTGTCTACTTGGGGTATCGATATCATTGGAAAGATCAACCCTAAAGAATCCAATGGTCACGAGTTCATCTTGGTAGCCATTGATTATTTCACCAAGTGGGAAGAAGCTCAGTTATATGCGGTCCTCACGTTTGCTAAGGTAGCCAAATTCATCCTAGAAAATATCATTTTTCAATTTAGAGTACCTCAAGAATTGATATTAGATCAGGAATCCCACTTCTAGGGTAAAACTGACAAGATCTGTACAAAGTTTGATATCAAAAGGCATCGCTCTACCACTTACAGGCCAATGACCAATGGGGCAGTAGAAGTAGCCAACAAAAACATCAAAGCCATCCTACAAAAAATGATGAAAACACACAAGGATTGGGCTGACCCAGAAACATCCCCTACCTTGAAAACCCTAGAAACCCATGTTGGAAAGAAGAGGGTCCAATTTTGACATTTTATATATGAAAGAATCCGGTTAAGATAACCATACATATAGATAATACTCATAAATACAATTCCAATGATATATGGCACGTCAAAATCAGATCGTCAAATCTCCTGTAATCATCCCCAGAAAATTATATTTTTTTGTACATATGCCACACACGCTGGCAAGTCGCTTGAAACCTAGAAAAATTCCCCTCCTACCCAAATACCCCAAATTCAGCCCCTACATATAAACCCTAGAAACCCCACATGGGAAAGAAGAGGGTTCAATTTTGACATTTTATATACAGAGGAATCTAATCACAATGACGGTACAGATGGATAGTACTCTGAAATACTATTCCGACGAAATGAGGCAAGTCAAAATCAAACCGTTGGATCTTTCACAATCGCCACCTAAAAATCACATTTTTTACATGCACAAGCCAGTAGGCCAGCCTGCGTGCATGCTGCGTGCACTGGCCTACCAGCCAGCAGCCCCATGCACAGTCCCAAGTGCGCCCTCGTAGACTACCATGTACACCCCCTCATCCTACCTCGCACGCCCCCACGTTCTGCCCCACGTGCTCCCATGTGCCCTGCTCCTTGTGCACCTCTTGCTGTACACCCCAGGCATAGCTACAGGTGCGTGCACCATGCCTAGTAAGCCCATGCACTATGCCTACCCAGCCTGTGCACCATGCCTGCCCACCCTTACACCATGCCTACCCACCCGTGCACTCATGCCTATCATACCTTGTGCACCTCGACCAGACCTTCTATTCCTTCTTCAATGGCTGGGATTTGTGTTCCATTGGCCCGTGTGCACTACTCCACTAGCGTACCCTACACCACAACCTCTTATTAGTCCAAAAATCCACTTTTTGCCCCCATTGGATAAAAAATTCTCTCTCCTCCCTATTGGTCCATAAATCCTATAAATACCCCCTCCTTTTGATTTTGGAGACCAACATCACAAACCACCCTTAGAGAGAGAAGCTCTGCCCTCTCTCCTCCCCTCCCCCTTGGAGTTTCTTCGGGTCTTTGGAGGGATCTTCATCAAGACCTAAAATCTTGTTCGGATCTTCGAAGTGTTCTTTGAAACTTTGAAGATCTTCAATCTAAGTTTTTAGCCCAATCCATTTTTGTCAAAAATAGTATGTTTTTAGCCTCCCTCTTTTGAGTGTTATTGGTTTTTACTAGAGGTAGAAATCCCTCCCCTCTTGAGGTTCTTCGGGTCTGTGAAGAGATCTTTGTTAAGATCCAGAGTTTTGTTCGGATCTTCAAAGTGTTCTTCAGGGCTTTGGAGATCTTTAATCCATTTTTAGATCAATCCATTTCTTTCCAAAAATAGTCATTCCTAGCAGAAGCTCTGCTCGAGTGCCCCTAAATCTTTTCAAAAATAGTCATTCCCAGCGGAAGCTCTGTCAGAGTGCCACCTCAGCCTAGCCTTCTCATAGCCTCTCCCTAGCAGAAGTTCTGTCGGAGTGTCACCTCATTCTAAGCTCAGAAATAGCCTTCCCTAACCGAAGCTCTGTCTGAATCTAAATCTGAAAGTAACTATTCCTAGCTGGAACTCTGTTCGAATATCATCACAGTCAACATCTCTCGAGAAAAGAAGTTGGAGGTCAAAACCATCTTCCCCTAGGCCAGGAGAATCCAAAAGACAGTCTGAGCCGGTATTAATCAGGGGCCCGCCCCTCTTGACAGAAAACAAAGGTCAAGCTCAGGTATAATTTCTCAACAGAATTAGGTCAATGTAGACTTTATATAGACTTTGTTTTAGTGTACATAGTCATTTCAATTCAATCAATTTATATACGTGTGATAACTTAGCCATGCATGCGGGATAGGAATAATCATGGAAAATGTTCATTTTTAAGCATCTAGTAGGAAGACCTGCTGAACAGAGCAAATTGGGTGCCTAACACCTTCCCAATTCTGTAACCTAACATTTACCCTAAATCTCTGGACCAGACCAACTTTCGGGCCCTTTTTTTAGGAATTGGGCCCACCCCTAGGTCCTAGGCCCATAATCCTAGGTGGTGACTCCAAACCCCTTTTGTATAATCCTGATCTCCGTATTTGACAATTATTAAATCTCTGTCTCGAATGATGAACTTTACACTCTTACGAAATAGGCCTCCACGTATCTCCGAGAGGCAGTATGGTGGTACGGGACCTGCAAGCAAAGCACACACCACACACCCCTCCCTCATGAAAGAGAAAGAGAGGAGAGAGGACGGAATGGAATCAAGTCTTTCCCCCCCCCAAAGGGGTAAGAGATAGATATCATCTTCCGGCCGCTACCCTCACACATATCTGGACAATAATTAGTTTTACAAACTTATAAATAATCTCTTGTTTAGTCAAGAACTTTAATCAACTAAACAACTTGGCTAATTTCTAAACATTCCAATACTATTGTGAAATCCAAGATAAATTACTCTTTGAAACTATTCCAAAATATAATACCATCACTTAAATGCAAAACTTTAAATATTATAGATATCTGTCACACTTGTCAAATTTTCAAATAATCAAATCCTACTTAGATTGACAAGTAGTAAAATTATAAAATTAAGTCCACTTCTCAGTAATTCTTAATTACTGAAGCTTGATAGCAATCCAACTATTTTATCCTAAAAATTTTTGTATTCTCACTGAACACATGGTCCATCCAAAAATTGATCAAAATAAATGATTTGTTATTTGATTAAAGTTGAATGTTTCAGCTAATAGAAACTCGCAAGAGATTGATTAGATCTCAATGACATGCACTCTTCTCTTTGCAATTATATGTCAATACTTTTTCAAGATATTAACAGTTGAATCTATGATTATCACAGTATGCATCTGTCAACAATGAAACCCTGAGGGTATACCATTCATCAACAATCATACTTTGAATTTTTTTTCTTTCTTTCAACCTTTTCTTTCATCTTTATACAGATCCACTTACATCCAAGGGCATTCGCCTTATAGTGGATCTATAAAAATCCAAACTTGGTAAGAATAAAAAGAGACTATTCTAAAGCTTAATTTCTATTATCTTCTGTGTCTACATCCTTTACAGCCTCAACAAAAGTCTATTTGATTCCGAAGAACCAGACTTATTTGTAGAAATTTTTTACATAGCCATCCTCCTTTATAAGGAAGGTATAATTAATAGAAAGTTTAATTATCCTCCTACGATATTGAGACCTTCAAGGATGTTCCACAAAACATGTGAGTTACAAATATCGATTTAGTTAGTACACATAGAACTATTCTATGTCGCTAGAAATATATTACAATGTAATATAATTCTCTTAAATAAAAATCAACCAAATAGGATTATCAAACCCTTTGTTATTTATTGTTGTATTTTATCTCATCTGTCAACCGCCTTTGCATTTAAGCTAAATGGTCCTTATACCTTAAGAAATTATAGAATAAGCTTTCGTAAATTCTATTATTCAAAAGGCTCCTTAGGTATAAATTTAGATGGATACTTATTCAAAATGAATACTATTATTTTAAAAGTACAATGCTAATAAAACAGCTATCAAATATTGTCTTGCAATGTCCAATTCGATTTTTTTATTACATCATACAATATGATGTCTTCGGGTATCTCAATTAGAGATCTTATACTGTTTTAGACAATCCAAAGAATATATGATAAATACTCTCGCTTGATCTAATTAAGAGTTAACACTCATACGTTTTTCAGGTAGAGTATTTACTGGATGATTTACATTAGTATAAATTAACTCCAAAATACAAATAGCTCTACAGCCTTTTTGGAAAAAGACTTGGTTATATGTCCTCATAAATAAAACTTATAAGTTGACAAAGAATTTTCCTTCAGACATTTTGGAGTTTTATCCCTCCCAACTTATAAATTCTATCAACTCTATACAACCTTACAGCAAGCACCAAAAGTGTGAAGTTAACTAGAGCACACATAAAACCTTCTCTTTTTTTTCATTATCATATCATGGTAACTGCTCTAATTCCGATTAAAAGATGATTTTTAGTTTTCATAAAACATTCTTGTCATATTTAAACCATACAATTAATTTGTAAACATGTATGAGGAACCGAAGTCCATACATATCATGCGGCTATCAGTCATACCAACACAGTATATTCAAATAGGACAAGTGTTTTATGAAAAAATTCATCCAGCTACTTTCATAAGGTGGCTAGATAAAGCTAACAATTCTTTGTATCATTCTTTCCCATAGTACTTAATATATGGGTCACACCCATGCATTCCTTCTTTTTGTTTTGACCATTGGGCATTGAACATGAAGAGAAAACTACAAATGACATTACTATTGCCCTGACTTTTCATTAGTAAAAGTTTCCACCAATTACATTAGACGTAGTCGGTGACATGGTTAAGACATTGAAATAAGCATCCATAATTAACTTAAGGGATTTCAATCTCATAGAGTGACCTATCATTATTATGATATAGTCAAGAATTTGTGAACCTTAAGTCATCTTGAGTAATATGATTGACCTTAGTTGACAATCAATGAGCATTTTAAGTTTACTCATCAAACATCTCCTTAGCATCCTCATCATGCCTATAACTCTTGGTGATTTATAAAGAATATCATAGAGTCAACTAGGGAAAGAGCATTATCTCTCAAAATAAACCAATTTACTCAAATACAAGTATGAGTAAATAATCTTGTCTATTCCAAACAATTAGAACAAACAATGTGTCAACATTATAATAATTAGTGGGTTAGTGATGGTAAAATAAGCAATGATATACAATTAATTTACAAATAAATACCATTGAATACAAGTGGACGAAGCTCAATCAATGGTTTCTTATACCTTAAACTTCCCTTAAAGTTTTGGGGTGTGAATTGAAATAATTCAACCCTTACATGCACAACTTAGCCTATCGGAGTTCATTGTACAAGTGTTGATTGAGTGGATTGATTCTGTCCATCACAAAGACTTCCAATAATTTTGACCACTTGAGTATCATGTCCATTCTTATCAGCTGACATACACTAAGGTCAAGTATATACCTATCGTCTCAGAGTGAATCATGACATCGTGAGCTAGTGTCTACTATCGCAGTATACCTCTCACTGACTATGTCCTCTACTTATCACATAAAATATGAGTGTACACCATTCATTGATCACTCACAAGCATTATCCTATCGGTATTTGTCAGAATTGACCTATGAAACCTCTACCCTCACCGACCATGGGGGGCCATAAGAATTCCACCGGTTAGGGTTTCCCACACTTGCTTTATAATGAGAGGAATAGGAACGCATAGAATAATCATA
Source organism: Macadamia integrifolia (assembly GCF_013358625.1). NCBI lineage: Eukaryota > Viridiplantae > Streptophyta > Magnoliopsida > Proteales > Proteaceae > Macadamia > Macadamia integrifolia. The sequence continues at coordinate 140,155 of NW_024870463.1, read as the reverse complement.
TAGACATATATTCAATGCATTGTCATACATTGTGTTGTATGTATTTAAACTAACTTTACATCATATGTGATAAAGCAAACATTTATGTTAAACAATTAAAATAAGGATCACATGTAAATTATCAACTATAATGATTATGGGATGGCATCCGGAGTTAAATTGACTTTGTATCTCATGCAAGTCAGTTTGATTCCAAGATGGGTAGGAGTAACATAGCCTCATTAGCTACTCTCACTCAATTTAGTTAAGTGATAGTGTGAATGCAAGTTACATAAACAACTATTATATTAAAAACAATAAAATAAAAATATTTTATCTTGATCTTGGTCGCTTCCTCCAAGTGATCAACAACTCTGATTAACCCTTGATCAACATCTCTGATCATCTTACGATCAACATCATCGGTTTTCTCTTGATCATCACATAATTAAATGAAATCCTAATTCTATTTTACATTTTCTTTACCAAAGAAACCTTGAGAAACCAACCCACGAATTGGGCTACCCAAGGGGAATACATCAATTTATAAAAAATAAAAATAAAATAGGAGGAGAGAGAGAGAGAGAGAGAGAGAGAGAGAGAAGGAAAGTAACCAGATAATATGAGACAAATTTCACAATCATATATACGTATGCCATCCACATAAAAGTCCATTGTCATGGTTCATTTAAATCTCATAACCACTAATGAATGCATGCATTTAATCCTTTCATTTCATTTATGTGAAAATTAGGATTTACAAAACCTCATTTTAAATTGTCAATTTTGATAATTCTTTTACAAATGTACATCTCATGTACATGAAAGTATTATACCCCAAAATCAAACATTAAATCATATTTAATTATACAGGTTTAGGGGTCCATGGGTCAACTAAGGTTTTAAGAAACTCAAAGAATATATAAGTGTACAAATTAGCAAACGGGCACTGTTTTCTAAAAACAATACTTAACATTTTAAATTACAAGCCTATATGGGTTCTATATACAATATAATATTCCTGATCCATGGTGCAACCCACCTCACATATGCACACTCTATTTCACTAATATTTAGTAAAATAGACTATTACATCTTATGTAATAAAACATGCAAGTCCATTAAAATGCATAAAAATTAATTTTCATATAATACTATATTATGTGGTCCCACTTAGTCAAACTAAGGTTTTAGATAAACAAAATCAAAAAATTAATAATCTCCATAGGCTTGGTACCAATATTGGACACTCCATTGAGCTCATCAATTTCGTACACATTAATATCCTTTATATTAATAATTTCATAAATTATTAACTATTAGAGATATTAACCATATAGAAAAATATGAATTATTCTAAGTCAATGTTTATAAATAATCGGGTCACCTAGCAAGCGATTAGGCTAAAAATTGAGTTTATAGAACAAACCCCATAAAACAATCTAGTTTATATGGGTTTTAATTAAAATATTTTTAACTAAACCCCTATAGCCAAGCAAGGTTCAATATAATAATTGGTTTTACTTTGAAAAACGAAATTCATGTTTCACAATATAACCCTCCTATATGGTAACTTGAATGGGACCAATTCGGACTTAACATAAAATTAAACCCATCTAGGCCCCCTTTCCATGCTTTCTAACATGGCTATAAAATCAAATCGTATACATATTATATGGTCCATGTATCTATATGACCGATCAGGTTTCTAAAATCTAATCAAAACATGAACATTCAAATTCCCAAATAGGCCATTGGTTTCACAAATAAATTCAAAACCCCAAAAGAGTTTATTATAGCTAAAGCCCAATATGGGTAGCCCATTTGAAATAACTCATAAAGTGTTTTATTTTAATTTAAAAACTTAAGTCCATTTACAACTAAACAGTCCAACAAAAAACAAAAACCCATCATTTTAAAAACTAAGGGTGAAATGGTCCTTACACCAAAAGATTCTTAAAACCTAAAAATCCGATTCACCATCTCCATCTTCATCGACAAACTCCAGCCGCCAAGCATGCAACTCTTACAGGTTTAGACATTGGATCTTTTTTTATTATTATTACTCATTGTCCACGGTGAACAATGTCAGTGTTCACGTGAACAGTGACATACTGTTCATGATAGATATATATATATATATATATATTTATCAAATCATCCTGCAATGATTTGAAAATTTAAAAAAAAAAAAATAGTATATACATAACATAAACTTATCCAACCTAATAGCCCTGTGCAAGAACATCCGCGATAAAAATCGTGATATGGGATTTTTATTTTTAAATGAAATTCAAGGATCATATAATGCATGAATACTATTAAAAATATTAAAGGTTTCCCTTCGGTAGGGAGGCTCTGATACCATTGAAAGACAGCATCCGCAGAAGTAATTTGGATCGTCTTACCGATAGGGTCGACCATTCAAGAAATAATCAATACGAAGGTTTCAATTATTACCTGAAACTCCACAAGTGCAGAGCCTCCACGTGATCTTAGCCCTTTCGAAATGAGTCCCTCTCATACGTACAACTTTGCATTCTCTTATATCCAAGTTCCTCCATAATAGTAGGGTTTTCATAAAACCCTAATCATCATACTCGATCATTCAAAGTGAAAGAGAGAGATGGGAGAGGCATTTTCTAAAAGAGGGTGAGAACCGTGAGAACTGTTCTCTCGAATCTTTTTTGATTGTTTTCTGTTAGTCAGTTTTATATCTTTTTGGCCAATTAGAATCCCCTATTAGTTAGTGTTTTAGTAACATCCAACTAAGTAATGAACCTCCTGTTGGAAGCCAACAACTAAACTAAAACCAATCTTATCATCGAAGATAAGATCAAATTTATTAGAGAAATAAATAATATAAAATTTTTTTCCTACCAATAGGAAAATAAATAATATAAAATTCTCTTTCCAGTAAAAGCTAAGACCGATGGGCCGCCTTTGCAACCGTTCTCACTAGTATTGATGACATGACATACCATCTCTTGGTATAACAATCAAAGTATCCTAGTAGAAAAAAATTTTCATGGTCACATCATTTTGTTTTGCTAAGGAATCATATGCCAAGTTTTAAAAATGTACCTTGTTGAGTTAGGCATTTTATTTGTGAAAATGCTATGAATTCCCACACATTCCACGAAAGTATTATTATATTAACTTAAAAGTAAAATTCTATAGAAAATAATACAAAAATAGGAAGCAAGGTGGAGTCAAAGTGCAAAACCTGATAAATTAAAGTGAGGGGATTAAATTAAGTCACAAAAAAAATGAAAGATATCTTTGCAACTAAGCATATACTAAGAAAGAATTATGCTAAATAAGAAAAAGAAGTTCACTCTATCAAAATCTATTGATTCTACTGGTATGTTAGGAAAAAAAGAACGAGTTACTCGATCTAGCCTTTCGGTATCACCCATCTCCCCGTTTGAGGCATGATCCCACTACAAGAAAAATTGGTATTTGCAACACTTTTTTAGAGACGGACATATTTTCTTTGGAGGATGAGAACTCTGTCCCAACTGAAAGCTCAATGATCCAATCCTTGAGTGCAAAAATCAATTTTTTGGGCTTAGCTAATGTAGTGATATAGCCCAATATAAGGCTCTTTAAGGATATCATTTCAAATTCACTGGTTGGGGATAGGGAACCCCTACTTCTCTTCAAACTCAACCTGCCAAAGGGATCAAAGACTTGGTTGTGGGATTTGGGGATGTTCATGGATTTGGCTGAGGAGGATGCCTCATATGAGGGTGTGGTATTGGTATAGAAATGTTGATGGATGTGTTAGGAAAAACAAAAATCTATTTTCCACCACCTGTGCGCGAAACAATAAAGATACAAAACAATAACAATATGCAGAGAACAAGTAATATAGATAAAATCGATCAAGTCAAACCACAATAGGAGACACCAATTTTTAATGTGGAAAACCCTCTCAATGAGATTGGTAAAAACCACGGGGCCTACTTCCACTATGCAAATAATGGGTTTACACAGTTCTCTCTAGATGTACTAGAAGCTATCAATAAACATCAGGAGTAAAATCCTACTCTTGGATAACAAAATATCTCACTAAATGACAAGGTGGAATCACATGAACAAATACACTCTCACCTCAACTAGCAATGACAAATACAGAGAGAATTGTCACCTTCCTTGCTTCCCTGAACACAAAGAATGCTGGCACACCGCTATAGCTCACTTTCTGATTTCATAGAACATAATGAAGTAGAAAAACAGAGAGCAAAAACCGACCTCTCTGCGACTCATTTTCTCTATTTCTTCACAGAGAAAGAAGAAGGAGATTGAAGGAGACAGAAAGACAAAAAGAGATGAGACTGAGGGAGAGAGAGAGAGAGAGGGCGGTGATTTGTTCCCCACTCTACTCTCTCTCTTGTCTCCTTCTCATTTAATGCTTTTGTTTTTTTTTTTTCTTTTTTCTTAAACCTAGCTAGCCCTCCTCTTGACTTGTGAGGAGGACCCAACAAAACTCCCCCTCTGACTCATAAGGAGAGATCTGGCACATCCAGACTTGCCATGCTTCTGCAGAAGTCATGCTTTATTTTGGGTAATGCCTTTATCATCATATTTGCACTATTCTTGGCAGTATGGATCTTCTCAATTTTCATAAGCTTATGTTCCAGAACATTTGTAATCCAGTGATACCTCACATCAATGTGCTTGGACTTGTAATGGAAACTTGGATTCTTACTCAAGTGGATGGCACTCTGACTGTCACAGTAAACAATGTATTTGTCTTGCTTCAAACCTAGTTCATGAAGAAACCTCGTCATCCACAACATCTCTTTGTAGGCTTCCACCGTAGCAATATGCTCAACTTCTGTAATTGATAATGCCACGCACTTCTGCAACTTGGACTGCCATAACATTTTTCCCCTTGTAAAAGTGAATAGGTACCCTGATGTAGACTTCCTTGAGTCAATGTCACCTGCCATATTTGCATCTTTGTATCCCTGTAACACAGGTTTGTCACCTCCAAAACACAAACATGCCCTGAATGAACCTTTGAGATACCTCATGATCCATTTTATTGCTTCCCAGTGCTCTTTGCCTGGATTGGTAAGAAATCTTCTCACCACTCCAACTGCATGTGCAATGTCAGGTCTTGTACACACCATAGCATATATCAAACTTTCTACAGCTGATGCATAGGGGATTTTCTTCATTTCTGCTCTTCCTTGCTTAATTGAAGGGCTCTGCTCGTTGCTTAACTTGAAGTGACTTACAAGTGAGGAATTGACCGACTTTGCTTCATTCATATTGAACCTTTCAAGCACCTTCTATATGTACATTTCTTGTAATAGCCCAATTTTGTCTGCTTTCCTATCATGAGGATCTTCATGCCTAAGATTTGTTGTGCTAGTCCCAAGTCCTTCATGGCAAAGGACTTGCTCAACTCTTTCTTCAACCTGTCAATTTTGTTGATGTCTTTTCCAACAATCAACATGTCATCAACATATAGCAAAAGGATAATGAAATCACCTTCTGAAAATTTCTTAACAAATACACAATGATCGGCTGTTGTTCTGTTGTACCGATGATCCATCATGAATGAATCGAACTTCTTGTACCACTGCTTTGGTGCCTGTTTCAAACCATATAAGCTCTTCTTTAACCTGCAAACCATGTGTTCTTTGTCCTTGACTTTGAAACCTTCTGGTTGTTCCATATAAATCTCTTCCTCCAAATCACCATGGAGAAAGGCAATCTTCACATCAAGTTGTTGAACTTCTAAATTCATACTTGTAGCCAGACCCAATACAACTCGAATGGATGACATTTTCACTTCAGGAGAGAAGATTTCTTCAAAGTCAATACCTTTCTTTTGCCCAAAACCTTTCAGGACCAGCCTTGCCTTGTACCTTGGTTTGGAGTTGTTCTCCTCTGTCTTCAACCTGAACACCCATTTATTTTTGAGTGCCTTCTTACCCTTAGATAGATTCACCAAATTATAAGTGTGATTCTTATGTAAAGAATCCATCTCATCCTACATAGCTTTTAACCATTCAGCTTTATGCTTGTCGACCTTTGCTTCTTCAATGCATTTCGGTTCACCTGCATCTATTATTGTGATATACTGATCTGGTGGAAACATAGTTGAAGGCTGACAATCTCTAATAGATCTTCTTAACTGAGGTTCAACTAGTGGCCCTTGAGGAAGGTTGCTCCCCCTGATTTCATCATCACCTATATTATTTGTAGGAACATCATCATCACCATCTTGCACATCTCCCCCATCATCATCATGCACCATTGGTAGAGGAACTGGATCAAGAACAATCAAATCATCAACAAATGGTTGAGGCTTTTCAATTTTCCCAAAATTTTCAATTGTCTGATCTTCAAGAAATACGACGTCTCTGCTTCTGATAAGCTTCTTCTCAACTAGATCCCATAACCTATAACTAAACTTATCATTTGTATATCCTAAGAAAATACACTACTTTACCTTGTCATTAAGCTTGGACTACTCATCTTTTGGAACATGCACGAATGCCCTGCATCCAAATACCTTCAAATGATCATAGAAAATATCTTTCCTGCTCCACACACGTTCAGGAACATCTCCATTCAGAGGGACTAATGGAGATAAGTTAATCAAGTAAACAGTAGTATGCATAGCTTCTCCCTAGTAACACCGTGCCAACTTTGCCTGTGAGAGCATACACCTGATTCTTTCAATAATTGTGCGGTTCATTCCTTCAAAAACACCATTATGCTGAGGGGTCTTGGAAACTGTCTGCTTATGCCAAATACCATGATTATTGCAATACTTCTCAAATGGACCACTGTACTCACCACCATTATTTGTTTGAATGCATATGAGAGGTTTTCCTGTTTCTCTTTCAACCATAGCATTAAAATTTTTAAACACATCCAAAACATGATCTTTAGTTTTCAATGCATATGCCCACACTTTTCTAGAAGCATCATCTATGAAAGTAACAAATAAGAAGCACCACCAAGTGTTTTCACTTTCATAGGACCACAGACATCAGAATACACCAATTCCAAAATATTCCTTTTTCTTTGAGGAAGCCTTTTATGAAAAGTAACTCTATGTTGTTTACCAACCAAACAATGAACATAGTGTTTTAAACACGAACCTTTCATGTTGCGAAGTAAATTTCTTTTGTTGAGGATTTGCATTCCTTTCTCGCTCATGTGACAAAGTCGCTGATGCCACAAGTCTGGAGCTAATTCCTCCTTTGCTGTGTTTACCTCAGCCTTTCACACTTGTGCTTTTGTGTAGTACAATATGCAACATTTGCTTCCTCTGACCACCATAAGAGATCTTTTGGTAAGCTTCCATCGACCATTACCAAAGTGGTTGTGATAACTATCTTCATCTAACTTCCTGATGAGCACATTTATGTGTGAAGTCTAAGGTAGTAAAACATGCATTTTACATATTTAGAATGAAGCTACCTTGGGTTTTATTCTCTTTTTGCAGGTTTTGTATTTTCAAGGCCTTAAGGATTATCGGGCACTATATCTTCAATTTTACACGTAAAGAGGTCCTATTTCTTTTCATGGTTGCGAAGAGGACGAAATTCTGAGCAAGATGGACGTGTTCAATTAAAAGTACACATTCGTTTGGTCACCCGTACAAATGATTATTCTTTTCGGGTCAGAAAAAGAATAATGGATCAGAACTGAACCGAGATGCAGAACCAGCCCGTTTGCAATTGTCCCAGAGGTACAAGGAATACTCCAAATGCCAACAAGGATCGATGGACCACATCCTTAAGTGATTAAAGATTTGTTTTTGGTAACAACAACTACCTAGCTTAGTTGGTGAGCTATGGTGTACAAAATTCCCTTGCTCACCAAGAGGTCTCAAGTTCGAATCTCATGGTTGTTTTTTTTAGAGAATTTTGTTGAAGATTTCCTGCTTTTCACTCACTTAAAGCACTAAGGGCATGGAGGGGATTTCCACATCAAATTAGAAGCAAGGAAAGTCGTGGAAGCAAGAAGAGAAGAAAAAAAAAAGGAAAGAGAAAAAAAGGGGAGAACCAAAGATTGTCCAAATCTTCTCTCTCCTCCACATCATCACCAAATATTGTCCAAATCACACAAAGAAGAAGAAAATCGTCCCTAGGAGAGAGAAAAAGAAGAAAAATAAATTAGGAAAAAAAAAGAGGAAAGAAAATAAGCAAAAAAAAATTATAGGAAATTTATTTCTCTCTTCTCTCTCCTCCACCTTAGCACTTTTGGACTCAAAAGATCTCACAATCAATTGTGGGTTTCTCCCTTTTAGGAAAGAGAAAATTGTTACTCGACCTCCTCATTCCCTATAAATACAATTCATGTAAGAGGAGGGGAGACAATTCATTCTTCTTCTAGTTTTTTTTAGTTGCTCTCTCTTTCTCTTGCTCTCTCTTTAGTTTTAGTTCTTCTCTATTTTTGCTTTAATCACTTTTGTAATAGTTTTTTTTTATGTCAATTAATGCAAGCACTCTTTTATTTTTATTCAGCCTTTTTATGTTTATGATTTATGCAATTGAGTTGTAATTTTTTAAGTTATAGTTCTAGGCTTAGATCTAGGTGACAAGATCACGAGCCGTGGAGCAATTTTTTTTCAAGTTCAAGCATTGATTCAAGTAAGTAGGCTCCTTCAGTAGTCTTCTCTCCCCCCTCTCATTCCCTCTTCTGACTACCCTTTCTTTCTTAATTTAGGATTTTTATTTTCAGTCGTTACATTATTGTTATCCCTTTCCCCCAAGGTTCATGGCTAGTGTATGTGTTGGCTTTGCCCCTCCTAGCCATAGAACCATCAATTTATTGCTTTTATTTTAATTGTCTCCCTTTCCCTAAAGCCAAGTAGAGTAACCCTTGTAAGAGTGACTCTCTGGTCAAGTAGGGAAGCTCATATTATGATGCATCCCTCGGGCTAAGTAGAGAAACCTACTTGTGAGTCTCTCTCTAGCTTTATCCCCTTTCTTTTACTTTATTTTTATTTCAGCATTTTTTTCCTTTATTTATTTATTTTTTTTTTAATTGCGTGGGTTGTTTATTTTCAGTTATTTATTTATTTAATTTTAATTGCGTGGCTTGCGTCTTTAAATTCTTAGATGACGAATGGTTAGGACGTTATTTTAGATACATATGTTTAGGACGGTAATTAGAATTAGATCACAACCATTAATCAGTTCACTTTCGCATTATTAAAAGAAATAAAAAATAAAGTGGCTGCTCTCCCTGTGTTCGACCCGTAGCTACACTGATCCGTACGCTTGCGGTTACATTTTAAATCTCAAACAAGTTTTTGGCGCCGTTGCCGGGGAGACAGTTCCATGTTATTTTTCACTTTCTTTTGGTAAATCGGAGTGCTTTGTTTGCTTTGTTTTATATTTTTCCTTTTCTTTTATTGAATTCCTGAGAAGAACAACTTGCAATAATAGTTGTATCAGTGGAGGTCGCCATGCCTCACAGTATGATAAAGACAGGTTTCGCCCTGTAGCAGTACCTCAGGAATTGACCTGAGCAACCCCGGATCCCTGCCGATAAGCTCCCAAAAAGCAAAAAAATAAAAAATCAAAAAAAAAATCAAAAAAAAATTTTAAAAAAATCAAAAAAATCATCAAAAAGTTTTGCTATCCATTCTTTTGTGCTTGTCTTACTTTAGTTGTGGGAAGTTTTTCTGTTGCATGAGTGTTAAGTGGGTACGTAATACTAAGAATCGGTTAGAAAGAAGAGATCCAACAAGTAGTGACCCTATACGTTTGCTCTCTTTAAAACCCTTCAATATGGGAGACCAACAGCAAAACCCTTCACCTAAATCTCTGAAAGATAGGTTCTACCCTGCTAGAACAGCCCAACCTTCCTGCATAGTTCTACCACAAGCCCAGGGCAATAATTTTGAACTCAAATCTCAATACATCACTATGTTGCCCCACTTCCATGGGTTGACCTCTGAGGATGCATACCTATTTCTAAGGGAATTTGAAGAGGTATGTGTTCTAATTAAGATCCAACAGCTTTCTGATGATGCTGTTAAGCTTAGGTTTATCACTTTTGCATTGAAAGACCAAGCTAAGAAGTGGTTGTATGGGTTACCCACAAATTCCATAACCTCATGGGAACAGTTCACAGTTGTCTTCCTTAAGAAGTTTTTCCCAACTCACAAGACCAATAAGCTTAGAAGTGATATCCTTCAGTTTAGGCAAAAGCCTAGTGATTCATTTTCCAAACTTATGGAGAGATTCAAGGATCTACTCCAAGAATGCCCTCACCATGGCCTAGACCTATGGCATTTATGTCAAATAATTTATGAGGGTATTGATTACCCAACTAAACAAATGATAGAGTTTATGTGCCCTAAGGGATTCACATCCTTTACAGATGAAGGAAAGGCATGGGAATTTTTACTTGACTTAGCTGACAAAACCCGTGAGTGGGAATCAACCCAAGAGAGTGAAAGAACCATAGGAGGAAAAGGATATTTTGTGGATGGGATAGTAGCCAAGGAAGCCCATTTGGATAGCCTAATCAAGAGGATTGAGGCTATTGTTCCTAGAGAGCCATCATCAGTCAATTTGGTTAAGATTTGTGCTTGGTGCCAGTCCCCTAGACATGTCATAGAAGAATGCCCCAACACCTCTGGGGGCACTTCTAATGATAGTGTTAATGCCTTATACCAGAATAATCCATAGAGTAACACATACAATCCAGGATGGAGAAATCACCCAAATTTCTCTTGGAATCAGGGCAACCAAGCAGGACCTTCCAATTTCTATAATCAAGGTCAACCTGGACCCCAAAGGCCTCCCTTTGCACAACAATCTTTTTCCCAAAATACTTTTCCTAGGTCAAATGTAGGACCTCAGGCGAGTTTTCCTAGGGCCCCTCTCCTATCATCTTATCAGCAACCCCCTGGGTTTACCAACACTGGAGAGGCAAGTAGAATTAGTGACTTGGAAAAAAATATAGCCCTCCTCATGACAAGCCATCAAAATCTTACGAGAGAACTCACTCAAGTTGTCTCAATTATGCGTGAGAGGGAGAAAGGAACTTTACCCAGTCAACCAGAGCCTAACTCTCGGCATCATCAGTCTGGTAGTTCACAAGGACCAACTAATGCACCACTGAATATAGTACAAGATCAGACTCAACAAGGGACCTCTAACCAATGTAATGTTGTTTATGCCCTTAGGAGTGGTAGAGAGTACCTACAAAGCGTTCCTAAATCTTCCCCATCTATTATTCCTGTTAACTCTTCTTCAATTGAGGACACAAGTGTGCCTCTTGTTCCAGGTTCGTCTGATGAAGCTAAAGATTTTTCTGAAACTAAAGATGATTTGGGTGAGGAAACCAAAAATGATTCTTCTGAACAGGGGCAAATCCCTAATAGTCCTTATGTTCATCCTATCCCATTTTCTAATCGCTTGGTACACAAAAAGAAGACTGCTTCCATGGATAAAATTTTAGAAGTCTTCAAAAATGTAGAAGTGAACATCCCTCTTTTAGATGCCATATCCCAGATCCCCGCCTATGCAAAGGTACTGAAAGATTTGTATACTCACAAACGTATCACTAGTGTGCCCAAAAAGGCATTCTTGGCAGATAACATTAGTTCCATAATTACTTAGCCTATAGCAGCCAAGTATAAGGATCCAGGGAGCCCTATCATATCTTGTGTCATAGGCAACACCTATATTGAGCATGCCTTACTTGACCTTGGCGCAAGTGTGAATCTTTTACCTTATCATGTGTACAAGCAACTAGGATTAGGAGAATTGAAAGCCACTGGAACTACTCTTCAGTTGGCAGATAGGTCTGTTAAGATTCCTAAAGGGGTGGTTGAGGATGTCTTACTAAAGGTGGGGAAATTTATTTTCCCTGTTGATTTCATTGTGTTAGATACTAAGCCCTTCTCAACCAAGGATGAGATCCCAATAATTCTAGGAAGACCATTCTTGGCTACCAGTAATGCATTAATCAATTGCCGGAATGGTTTCCTAAGATTATCTTTTGGTAACCAAACTGTTGAGTTTAACATATTTAGGATTGGCAAGCAACCACATATGGAAGAAGAGATCAATATGCTTGAGGATTTTCTAGATTTTTCTGATGATTTAGTTACCAACTTTGATATTGATTTTGATTCAGAATTCCAAGAGTGTATGGATGAGTTGGATGATGATAGTGAAAATTTCTTTTCTGAAGTCTTGAGTCTTCACACACTTGTGGAGCCCTTAGGACCCCTTTCCAATTCCATTCCCAAACCTTCCATAGTTGAGCCCCCTAAGCTAGATCTTAAGGAGTTGCCATCTAATTTGAGATATGCTTTCCTAGGGCCTGACCAGACTCTTCCTGTAATAATTTCTTCAAATTTGACTTCTAGCCAGGAAGAGGAGTTACTTAAAGTGTTAAAAGATAATAAGAAGCCCTAGGTTGGACCATGGTTGATATCAAGGGTATAAGCCCTTCTATTGTGCAACATCATATACATCTTATGGAGGATTCCAAACCATCCACAAAACCCCAAAGAATAGCTAACCCAGTGATGATGGAAGCCATTAAGAAAGAGATCCTAAAGTGTTTGGATCATGGAATAATTTATCCTATTTCTGACAGCCAATGGGTAAGCCCAGTTCACGTAGTGCCTAAAAAGTCTGGTGTGACTGTAGTTTCTAATGCCAATAATGAGTTGATCCCTATCCGTGTCCAAACAGGATGGCATGTGTGCATTGACTACAGGAAGTTAAATGCGGCAACCTGGAAGGACCACTTCCCATTGCCATTGATTGACCAGATGTTAGAGAGGTTAGCTGGACATGAATACTATTATTTTCTTGATCGATATTCCGGCTATAACCAAATCCCAATTGCTTTAGAGGACCAACATAAGACCACTTTTACATGCCCATATGGAACATTTGCTTATAGGCGTATGCCCTTTGGGCTTTACAATGCCCCTGCTACGTTCCAACAATGCATGATGAGCATTTTTTCTGACATGGTCGAAAAATTCTTAGAAGTATTTATGGATGACTTTTCAATTCATGGGAATTCCTATTCTGAATGTCTTCATCATCTTTCCCTAGTTTTGAAAAGGTGCATACCTAAGAATTTGGTTTTGAATTGAGAGAAATGCCAGTTTATGGTTAAATCTGGTATTGTTTTAGGCCATGTAATATCCAAGGAGGGAATTAAGGTAGATAGAGCCAAAGTGGATTTAATTGATAATTTACCACCTCCTCAATCTGTTAAGGATGTCCGGTCTTTTCTAGGGCATGCAGGCTTCTACAGAAGGTTTATTAAGAACTTTAGTCAGTTAGCCCGACCTCTCACCTCATTACTTGTCAAAGATCAGACTTTTGAGTTTTCCAAAGAGTGCCTAGAATCCTTCAAGCAACTTAAGAAGGAGTTGACCAATGCACCCATTGTTCAACCACCTGTTTGGACTGAACCTTTTGAACTGATGTGTGATGCTTCGGATTTTGCCATAGGAGCAGTTTTAGGTCAAAGGATTAATAAGTTGCCCACTGTCATTTACTATGCTAGTAGGACCTTAAATGATGCACAACTCAATTATACAACCACTGAAAAAGAATTTTTAGCTGTTGTGTTTGCATTAGAAAAGTTTCGGTCTTACTTAGTTGGTTCACATGTGGTAGTGTATACTGATCATTCTGCCCTCAGATACCTAGTTCAGAAGAAGGATGCCAAAGCCCGTCTCATTAGGTGGGTTTTACTTTTGCAAGAGTTTGATTTAGAAATTAGGGATAAGAAAGGAGTTGAAAACCTAGTTGCAGACCATTTATCCCGGCTTCCCAATTCCTTGACTGTTGATTCTCCAGTCAACGAGAACTTTCCAGATGAATAATTATTTGCAATGTCCAGTGAACCATGGTTTGCTGACATTGTCAACTTCTTAGTTTCAGGTGTGACTCCGGATCACTGGTCCACCCAAGATAAGTATAGGTTTCATTCCCAAGTTAAGCACTTTTTCTGGGATGATCCTTATTTGTTTAAGATATGTCCAGATCAGATTATCCGACGATGTGTTCCTGATCATGAGCAACATTCCATTCTCTCTTTTTCTCATGATCATGCATGTGGTGGACACTTTGGACCTAAGAAGACTGCCGCAAAGGTTCTCCAATGCGGATTTTATTGGCCCACTCTTTTTAGAGATGCTTTTGATTTTTGCAAGGCTTGCCCTGCCTGCCAGTCTTTTGGCCGTATCAATAAAAGGAACATGATGCCCCTCAACCCTATTTTGGTAGTTGAGATCTTTGATGTATGGGGCATCGATTTTATGGGACCATTCCCTAATTCCTTTGGGAATTTGTACATACTTTTGGCCGTTGATTATGTTTCTAAATGGATAGAGGCCATACCTTGTAAAACCAATGACCACAAAGTGGTGGTCCAATTTCTCAAAGAGAACATTTTTTCCCGCTTTGGTGCACCACGTGCAATAATTAGTGATAGGGGTACTCATTTTTGTAATCGACCTTTTGAGGCCCTAATGAAAAAGTATGGGATCACCCATAAGTTATCTACCCCTTATCACCCCCAAACTAGTGGCCAAGTGGAGGTGTCTAATAGGCAGATCAAACAAATCTTGGAGAAAACTGTTAATCCCAACCGTAAGGATTGGTCCCTTAGGCTCATTGATGCCTTGTGGGCCCATCGGACTGCATTCAAGACTGACCTTGGCCAGTCTCCCTACCGTTTGGTGTATGGGAAAGCTTGTCACTTACCAGTTGAGTTGGAGCATAAGGCCTTTTGGGCCATTAAGAAGCTTAACTTTGATTTGTCTGATGCCGGAATTCATCGTAGGCTCCAACTATCTGAGTTGGAGGAACTTAGGAATGAAGCCTATGAAAGTTCTAGAATTTACAAGGAAAAGACCAAAGCTTTCCATGATAAACACATTCTGCGTAAATCTTTTGCAATTGGTGATAAGGTCTTATTGTACAACTCTCGATTGCATCTTTTTCCTGGTAAGCTTAGATCCCGATGGGATGGCCCATTTATTGTTCATAATGTATATCCCCATGGGGCTGTGGAGATTTTGAATCCAGGAACAGGGGTAATTTCGAAGGTTAATGGTCAGCGTTTGAAGCCATTCCTCGAGTTTCCTACTACTAGTAGTGAAGAGGTCATGGATCTCCATGAACCTCTTTACACTGATGACTAACTTTTAATCAGGTATGACCCCCTTGCATTGTCTTTGTTTTTAATTCTTTCCATGCATTGAGGACATTGCATGACTTAAGTGTGGGGGAGGGAAACCAGTTTTTGTTTTTTTTTCTTTTTTTTTTGTTTTCTTTTTATTTTTGAGCTTGCTAAGGATGAAGTCCTACTTTGGCTTTTGGCTAATGATCATACCATTCGGTTGCTTGATGTATGAAAATAAAAGTTTTGACTAAGGTACCCATTTTGAACGTATAAAAACCCTATTGAGAAGAAAGAAACAAGCATGTGTCTTGAGATGGGACTTTCTTTTGAATAATAAGAGACCCTTGTTTTATGGTGATGGACCATATGTAAGTCTGTGGGTTCCTTGTACTTTTGATTTGGAGTTGAGACCTTCTTTTTAATTTGGCATGAGTTAATAAATGCACAATTTTAAATGAAATGAGAAATGTGGTATAAAGAAGAATAAGAGTTGATTCCTTTGGAACTAGACAGGGCATTGCGCCTCAGGAAGCGTGATGTCTTGATCGAAATTCCTTGGGAGGAAACTTCTGAAGTAACTCTAGCATCACTACCTTTGTAGGCATATGCAAAAAGCGAAGCTACATAGTAACTTGGGTGTCTGGTGTTTGCTCCACCATGTCATTCAGGCCAAAAGTAGTGGAGTAGAATAGAGTTTATTAGTGAAAAAAAAAAGGAAAAAAAATGTGCAAATGTCATTATTGCTTGGTAACATGTTTGGTCAAAAACACTCCAGCGCCTTAGTCATTGGTTCCCTATTTCTTCACAAGTGGTTTTGCCCTAAGATAAGGATGTTTTGGAAGAGATGAGGTGAGTTCCAAATTAAGAAATATGCTAGTGCCTGGAATTGATAAAGGGTAATAAAAGTTCAAGTGTGGGGGTCCCTTGTAAGAGAAATTATCTTTGCTCCGGATCGGTATGAACCTTACCTTTAGCCAAAGTTGGGATTTGTTTATTCTGAATTTTGGGTGTATATTCACTGCAAATACCCACGAGACACAACTCGTCCACTAGGGGTGACCTAGGGGTTTAAAGGCTTGTTGCACATGCTAAGTGCAACCGTGATTCCTACGAAAGTGAGTTAGGTTTTTTATCTTTATTCTTTTTCTTTTTGTTTTGCTCGAGGACTAGCAAAGTCTAAGTGTGGGGGAATTCTGATGAGCACATTTATGTGTGAAATCTAGGGTAGTAAAACATGCATTTTACATATTTAGAATGGAGCTACCTTGGGTTTTATTCTCTTTTTGCAGGTTTTGTATTTTCAAGGCCTTAAGGATTATCGGGCACTATATCTTCAATTTTACACGTAAAGAGGTCCTATTTCTTTTCATGGTTACGAAGAGGACGAAATTCTGAACAAGATGGACGTGTTCAATTAAAAGTACACATTCGTTTGGTTACCCGCACAAATGATTATTCTTTTCGGGTCAGAAAAAGAATAATAGATCAGAACTGAACCGAGATGAAGAACCAGCCCGTTTGCAATTGTCTCAGAGTTACAAGTAATACTCTAAATGCCAACAAGGATCGATGGACCACATCCTTAAGTGATTAAAGATTTGTTTTTGGTAACAACAACTACCTAGTGTAGTTGGTGAGCTATGGTGTACAAAATTCCCTTGCTCACCAAGAGGTCTCAAGTTCGAATCACATGGTTGTTTTTTTTTAGAGAATTTTGTTGAAGATTTCCTGCTTTTCACTCACTTAAAGCACTAAGGGCATGGAGGGGATTTCCACATCAAATTAGAAGCAAGGAAAATCGTGGAAGCAAGAAGAAAAAAATAAAAAAAGGAAAGGAAAATCGTGGAAGCAAGAAGAGAAGAAAAAAAAAAGGAAAGAAAAAAAAGGGGAGAACCAAAGATTGTCCAAATCTTCTCTCTCCTCCACATCATCATCCACCAAAAGATTGTCCAAATCACATAAAGCAAGAAGGAAGAAAATCGTCCCTAGGAGAGAGAAAAAAGAAGAAAAATAAATTAGAAAAAAAAAAGGAAAGAAAATAAGAAAAAAATTATAGGAAATTTATTTCTCTCTTCTCTCTCCTCCACCTTAGCACTTTTGGACTCAAAAGATCTCACAATCAATTGTGGGTTTCTCTCTTTTAGGAAAGAGAAAATTGTTACCCTACCTCTCCATTCCCTATAAATACAACTCATGTAAGAGGAGGGGAGACAATTCATTCTTCTTCTAGTTTTTTTTTAGTTGCTCTCTCTTTCTCTTGCTCTCTCTTTAGTTCTAGTTCTTCTCTATTTTTGCTTTAATCACTTTTGTAATAGTTTTTTTTTATGTCAATTAATGTAAGCACTCTTTGATTTTTATTCAGCTTTTTTTATGTTTATGATTTATGCAATTGAGTTGTAATTTTTTAAGTTATAGTTCTAGGCTTAGATCTAGGTGACAAGATCACGAGCCGTTGAGCAATTTTTTTTTCAAGTTCAAGCATTGATTCAAGTAAGTAGGCTCTTTCAGTAGTCTTCTCTCCCCCCTCTCATTCCCTCTTCTGACTACCATTTCTTTCTTAATTTAGGATTTTTATTTTCAGTCGTTACATTATTGTTATCCCTTTCCCCCAAGGTTCATGGCTAGTGTATGTGTTGGCTTTGCCCCTCCTAGCCATAGAACCATCAATTTATTGCTTTTATTTTAATTGTCTCCCTTTCCCTAAAGTCAAATAGAGTGACTCTCTGGTCAAGTAGGGAAGCTCATATTATGATGCATCCCTCGGGCTAAGTAGAGAAACCTACTTGTGAGTCTCTCTCTAGCTTTACCCCCTTTCTTTTACTTTATTTTTATTTCAGCATTTTTTTCCTTTATTTATTTATTTATTTTTTTAATTGCGTGGGTTGTTTATTTTCAGTTATTTATTTATTTAATTTTAATTGCGTGGCTTGCGTCTTTAAATTCTTAGATGACGAATGGTTAGGACGTTATTTTAGATACATATGTTTAGGACGGTAATTAGAATTAGATCACAATCATTAATCGGTTCACTTTCGCATTATTAAAAGAAATAAAAAAATAAAGTGGTTGTTCTCTCTGTGTTCGACCCGTAGCTACACTGATCCGTACGCTTGCGGTTACATTTTAAATCTCAAACAGCCACCACCGTCATCATTCCATACTAATGTAACGACATAATATTAATTAAAATAAATTAATTGTTAGTAAACAGTATCATTAATATTTAATTTTCTTTCCAGGATCACTGATTCGAAAACAACTTTTGACAAAGAGTAATGTAGTGGATGGATGCTTCATGTCATCAGTTGTCTCTATGCAACATTAAAAATTGAGATCAGGTTGAAGTTGGTTGATGTTATGCTTCCAAAGGAACATTAGCTAAGAAACTACTAACAACCATTGATTCTGAAGGAAGACAAGAAGAGTCTATCTTGAAAAAGAGGTGTGTGATCACTAATGCATCATTGCTTCCAATCATTTTATTCTTTTACGATAATTTTTTTTCCTGAACTCTAAAGAGGTAGGATTTTTAAACAATTAGACTTTACAGAATACAAAAGGAATTTGTCATATTTTTGTAAAATCATATGTTGGTCTTCTCCTTTATTGGTTTGAATAGCTAGTATTGGGGCATGCTACTTCCTTGTACTACTTTATGCTAAGAATGTCTTCACCTTATTAACAACTTTAATGCTTGCTCAGGATCCTATTAGAATAATCCCAGATGTCATTGAAGTTGTTACTCAAGAAAAATATTCATTGACTCGAATTATGTGGTTGAGGAAATAGACTTTGCTGCTGTTACTCCCAATATGAAACTATCAATTGCTCGAAGAGCTGAAAATTTTAAATGCCGTTCAAACAATGATGTTACCCCTCTCATGTCTATGCATGCTGTCAGTTTTCTTTCAGAAGGAAACGTTCTGAAATCAAAATCATTGCAAGTCCTTGGAAAATTTAAAGGTATGATTCTTGATAAATTTAATTTCTGCTCTGTTTTTTAATGTGTCTTGTAACATGTTTTTTTCCAAACCCTTTTCTAGATTTTTTTACTATTAATGTTCCTTTGGACAGGTTATGTTCAAATTTATATTGGTCAGCTAAAGTTTTCCAATTTTCTTGCTTAAGTTATAAATTTCTAATCCATCTGACACTATAAAATTCTATATTGATGCATTTACGGCATCTTGTTTAGGACTATGCATTCTTGTACCATGATAAAAGAAGTTAGGTACTCGATGAGAGTTACATTGTTATTCATTTTTTCTTTATATATCCTCAAAATCGTTATAATTACTTCCAATTACAAGCCATTTATGGTTGTGCAAGTTTGATGGAACTATTTACCCTGAATTAGTATGCCCATGTAAAAGTAGAACCAACCCAAATTCCATATTTGGTTTTATGACGTTACATGAAGGAATATTTACATTGTTGTGCAATTGATCATACAACACTACTTGACTGCATTTCTGCTACTGGTTGAAATTGAATTTGAATGCTTTTATAGATGAATAGTTCAATATAAATGTTGCCACAGAAACTAAGTAAGATTTTCTTCGTATTACCCCTTGATAAATGCTGATTCTGACTTTGTAACAGGGAATAAGATCCACCCTTTATGCCAATGACCGTGAATCCATTACAGTTATAGTGCAAGAAGTGATACCTAGATCTGTGGGTGCTTTAATAGCATTGTATGAACAAGCTGTTGCGTTTTATGCATCGTTGGTCAATATTAATGCCTATCACCAACCAGGGTTTTTTTTTTTTTGGCATTTTTGTCTCATCGTCTTTATTAGACTACACCAGTGTGTGCAATCTCTAAGGCTATATGTACTTTTCTAATCATTCTATCTTATTCTAATGTTCATAACTATATTTTAGGTGTGGAAGCTGGGAAATAGGCTGCGGGAGAAGTGTCAGCACTTCAGAAGAGGGTTTTGGTTGTAGTAAATGAGGCTAGGTATTTTATCACCAACCTTTGTTATAGTAAACAAGAATTTCAAATGCTTTGTTAGCAATTGGGGGTTGTGGTGGGGTGGAATCTACTTCAAATATTTTGTTAATTGCACCAAATGTCTGTTAATCTTTTAAAGAAGCCTATTTTATAGAATTCTGGATATGCAAAATAGTGCAAGTGTTTGAGAATGTTCATCTAACACTGTCACATGGTTATTATAATTATGCTTGGTTGGTCTTGGCGGGTCGTTAGCGTAATTTAATTTAAATTAGACTTTTACATTGATCTTGTAAGTGTGTTTTGATAACATCAGCTTATAGCTTAGAAGAAAGATGCTGATTCATTTCAATGGAAGATGTTAACTTTTGGGTTGGGTTGGGTTGGGTTGGGTTTGGGGTGGGGGGGGGGGCGGAGGACTGTTGCGTACCACTTTGATTCTTTTTACTCTTAGGTAATTTTCATTTTTTTTTTTTTACCAAAGAAACTTTAAAAAAATTGCATATTACTGTAGTTTTGAAAAAAAATTGGGATCATCATATTTATGCACAGTGTGATAGGCTTCCCCCACCTAGGTGGCTGTGTTAATGTAAAGTGAAAAAGAGCAGTAGTGTAATGTAATATAAAAAAATGGGTAAATTTCACTCCCCTCCCCTAAACTAAGGTGAAATATCAACTGGACCCACCACCTTTGCGAAAATATCACTCCCTTCCATAAAAGAAAAAGATGCTATCTAACAGCCCCCAACCGTTAGTTCTGGCTATTAAGTCAAGTTAATTTTTTCATAATCCCCAAAAGAACCCCTAATTGTGTAATCCCAAAATTACCCTCAAGTGAAGGACCCCGTGAAATCCATCCTGATTCCTCTTTCTCTACACCTGAACCGAAATTTTTTTTTCCTATTCATCTTTGTTGTCTTTTCCCCTTTGGAAGCTTGAAGGAGAAGGAGAAGAAGCTTGAAGGTATTCGAAATGAATGGACTTAGAAATCTCAGGAACAATGGAAGGGACTGAAGTTGTAGCAGTAGCAGCTGGAGCTGTATTAACAGAATCCTTAATTTTCATAATTGATGATAATGGATCCGAGAGCCAGAGCAAGGACGGATCATTATCACCTTGGTCCGTCTGCACCATCGGCTGAGAACCCATATCTAGATTCTCGAAATTGAACAAAACCCAAACCTTGCTCATCACATCCAAGCTGTGGAAAATAGATTCCGTCGAGCCTAATTCAACCACGCCATTCGCACAAGGAATACAAACAATCATCTGCAACCCAAAAACCTAACCTTGTTGTGCCCGTTCACAAGGTGAGTTCACAAGCCTCACACTTCCGGCGAACCAAACCGACTCCGAAGTGTAAAACGCCTGACCCGAAAGGCCAACGCCGTTCATAAACGACTGAGTCATTGAAACAAGAAAGAACCACTCCGTATCAGTAACCTCTTCATCAACAGCATCGTCAGATAAAGCCGGCACAGTAGAAATTAACGAATTGAGTTCCCGAAAGGAGAAGAATATTGAAGGAGAATGATCGATCGCCTTCATTGAAGCTTCCACATGCGACAAATTGGGTTTATTACTCCATTTTTGTTTGACGTTCTCGCTGTTTCTCTGTCATTTTTAATAGTGGAACTTTTCTCTGCTAGAGCATTTGCATTTCCTTTGATGCTCAGAGAGATCCTGTAAAGTTTGGGGATTCCAATGGATCAAAACATGCTTTTTGATAGCATTAGTGCAAATTTTAATCTAATTATGAATCATATTTAACACTTTGCAGAATTATGCAATGGGATACCTGAATCTATTTTTGTAGGTGCTTGATATACTCAACTACTTCCTCTAACATGTCAACAGTATTTGTTTGTTACAAAGTAACCCGGGAAACCATGACACCACAATTACAAAGAACCGCTAATTCAAGGTTTATTGTCTTTAGATTATAAAATCAGACACTGAGTGAACTTGGAAATTCCTCTAAACCCATGTTTTAAATATTTATTAGATTCAATGAGGTAAGCTAATTTACCTTATCCATATTGGGAACCAGTTCCTGAACCTTCCTTATCCTGTCACTGATTCGAGTCCTCAGAACTTAATCAAGGAACAAAATATCATATAAAGAAGCAGAAATTTTTAGAGTTTCTGAAATTGGGTGTCGTTGAACTGTTTACAAGAGCTTGGGAGAGACATTGGGTCGGTGAAAGAAGCTCGTCATCTTGGAACAAAGAGTCGAACCAAGTCACCGGAGCTAAACGGAACTGGGAGAGCCTTGTGGTGGGCATGTTTGTCTCAACAACAAAGGAGAAGGAGAATAGAGTGGATTTCAGTTATTCTTTCACTTAAGGGTAATTTTGGCATTACACAATTAGGGGGTATTTTGGCGATTATGAAAAAATTAATTTAACTTAACAGCCAAAACTAACGGTTGGGGGCTGTTAGATAGCATCTTTTTCTTGTAGGGGAGGGGAGTGATATTTTCGCTAAGGTGGTGGGTCCAATTGATATTTCACCTTAGTTCAAGGGAGGGGAGTGAAGTTTACCCTAAAAAAATAATGAGTCACCCCCTTTTATAACATAACTGATATAACTTGATATTCACTCGTAATACCTGAACACTGGAATGCCAAATGAGTTCTTTCAGAGACGGGAAATTCCTGAATGCCTAACCATTGCATAATGAAAGAGTTAGTAGCATCACAATTCATAAGCACATGGCCAAAGTCTCGTTGCCTTAGTTCTGCTCTGACCACAACCACCCCCCCCCCCTCTTTCTTGTTTCTGTGTCTTTCCTTATTAAGAGTTCTAAGTATAGAACAACCAAAATGTCAGCGGAAAAATGTTTTAGATGAGAGAACATACAAATGTTTATTTTCTAATTTCATAACACCCTCCCCCCAACACCCCCTCCAAAAAACAAAGAAGGTCGTTCCATGAATAACTTGTTTTTCTGCTAGACCCTTAATGTTGAAGTGCTTGCCATCTCCAAACTGCCTGATCTATTTCAAACTCTTCTACAAAAAATAAAAATAAATAAAAAAGAAGAAGAAGAAGATCCATTTCAAACTCTCCAAAGTTACATGATTTTGGAAAAAAAAAAGAAAAAAAGAAAAAAAAGAAAAGAAAAGAAGAAGATCCATTTCAAACTCTCAAAAGTTACATGATTTTGGTTATGAGGAAGGCTATGTTCAGAAGAGAAGAGACAGTCCGTTTTACTGCTATCAATGCCATTATTGATATGCTTTTGGCAGAAAAACAATCTAAGAGAGATACAAATTCCTTTCAAGAGTCATCCAGCCAAGCAAGTTGTAGCCAACAGGCTAAATCACCCTCTGTGATGAAGCTGGGTCTTTTTCAGGAGCTGAGTGGTTTGCTACAGAGTTGTCTGTCTCAGCAGGTATGATTTTATTTGGAACACTGTGTGTTTCCCTTTCATTCATCCTTTTCCCATGGTGGAATGATTAGTGGCATAGTGGTTATTGAAGCAAGTTAGTTGGTAAAGACAGTGATCCCTAATCTCATGCAAGGTTCAAAAGTTTGATACCATTAATCATTGGTAGTTTCACCATTTGGAGTAAAGGAAAATTTGGATTTGAAATAATTGAGTAATGTAAAATTTACAGTTATTGGGGAATATCGGGGAGAAAGCATGAAATTTTTCTATGAAACTATGAGTAACGTCATATGAAGCATCCCCTTCTACACATGGTATGTCCCTTCTTTAGCTCTTGTATTCACCTTTTGGTTAAAAAATTCACAAAAAACTTCCTTACTTCTTTGAAGGGGAGCAATAAGTCAGGGGGAATACAGATGTTCTTAATTTTGCAAGTTTGAAAATATTGTAGTAAAAGTATTTTTCTCTGAGGCTGTTTGGTAGCCAATAGAAGAAAATAAAAGAAAAAAAAAAAGAGAAGAGAAGAAATGGTGAAAAAATAAAAAGAGTACATATGTTTGGTTACCAAGAGAAGAAAAGAAAAGAAAAGAAAAAAATTCAAAAAATTTTGTATTTTAAGAGAGAGATAAACACAGGAAATTATTGTCTAATCATTTATTTTTTGTCTTATTATCTTTTCATATTTGCTCATGTTTTCTTGTGTTTTTGGGAAGAAAATTTTTGGAGGAACAAAAGAAAATTTCACAATTCCCAAAAGGAATTTTGAATTTGAAAAAGAGAATCTTCTCTTAGGTGAAGACATACCAAGTGCAAGGAAAAACTCTTAACCAAGGAAAAAAGTACAAAAAGTGTACCTTTTTCTTTTCTTCTCTTGGCTACCAAACACAGCCTGATTCTTCAAAATATAATTTTCATTTCTACTTTACGGAATTGAAACTTTGGAAATTAAAAATAAATTGCCAGTTGTGGGGGAGTTACTTTTTTTTTTTTTTTTTTTTAATTGTCTATTAAACCTAGGAATGTGAAAAAAAAGTCTGACTGTGATTAGAGTGTTAGTTCAGTACTTGAGAAATGTCAAGCAGTAGTACTATTCCCACCATAATTTGATAGACAACAACTATTACTGAATTTGTGATCCTTTTATGCTTTGTTGAGTAATTTTATGTTGTTTTATGTGATAGATTAGATGCTACTTGTGTCCTATTATTTATTGACTTCTGAGTTTTAAATGTATACTCAAGCTTCTTTTCAAGTTACTTGGATTTCCTTCATACTCTCCAGGGCTTCTACCCGACATTTTCTCCAACATTTTTTTAGATTTTCTATTCTTATGGGATATCTCCTAGTGGGGATTGAAAAAGAAGAAGAAATTTATGAAATCCCTTAAAACTCCTTGGAAGAAACTATCCTTTTACCACCCCCACCCTGGGATAAAAGTACCAAAACTATGTGAGCCTTGTTTAGTACAATGGACAGATTTTACTTAATTGTCATGTTTTGCTTCTTTTATATTCTGTTTATCCTTATTGTTGGATTGATGTTGTCACACCCCATTCACACAGAACCGGACTAGTGACCGGGTTAACACCGGTTAACCCAAACCTGCTAGGATCATCTAATACAGTATCCAACCACAACATACACACAGCTAAGAAAATGTTCAACAGTTCAGCGGAAGACTTAATTTACCTGTAAATATCCCCATTATACTTGATACTCAAATTGTAATACATAGTTAAGTACATGTGGGCCCACAGGCATGATAGTACATGTGGGCCCACAGGCATGATATTTACACAAAAAGAATACAATTTACATATCAAGTACACAAAAGGGATCATCAAAAATCAAAGAGTAAAGCCCAGCTCAGTATCAAAAGGGATCATAAAAAATCAAAGAATAAAGCTCAGCTCGGTATCAAAACTGCGGTCCCGTAGCACAGTCCTCGCACGAGCAATCCGTGCCGTGCTCTAATTCCTCGGGGACCCACCAATCCTCTTCAGGGAATTCAACTATGGGGCCCGACCCTTGCTCTTCAGGTTGATGGCCTGCAAAATCATCTAAAAGAGGTGTACACGTGGAATGAGCTCACTAGCTCAGTAAGTGAAAAGAAGGATCACAAAGCAGTCCACACCACAAATCACAACCATATGCACTATATGCTATGCAATTCATTTTTAATCACATCCACCTAAACAACATTACTAAGCCTTTGGTTTAGTATTACTACAACCACAATGCCCGTATACTCCGAGTACGAGCCGCGAACTCCATCCCACGATACGCCCATAGGGCTGTCAGAGAAGGCCCACCGTGAGTACTCAGAAAAGTAAAGCATGTCGACCACCGGCTCTCAACATAAAATTAAATGATAGAAAATAAAGGTGCTAACTCCAGTAATTTAAAAGCAGTACGATTGGCCCTCTTGAATATACCACCGGGGTTGCCGACTGTCCTAGTGACCAGCCGGGCGTATGTCTAACCCGCCACAGTGACCCGACAACTGCGACCACTACTTCCCCCCAAATGGTAACCCAACACCTTAACCCCTGTTGGGAAGTGTCGTAGCATGGGAAGGTGATAATCCTACACCGCATGCCCCTATGTGACATAGTACGATTGCATAGTGCCTCCGCGTCCCATTCTACGGGCTACCAATGCACTCGTTTTCAAGCCGACTACGGCATCTACTCTATTAATGCATTATGAACAATGATGTCATCATTCATCACGTAATCACATCATCATTTGACATTGAGATAATACACACAACACACAAGTCATAATAATATGAGGATGGTTAAGCTACATAGCATTTGCATGATGACATAGCTAGTCTAGATACAATTAAATGAATGCCAAACAAGCCTTGAAACAAGGTCAAACGTCCTCTCCCCACTTACCTGCAGTGTACAAAGACTCACACTCGGTACGAGTGAGATCCGGTGCGAGAAGCGTAAGTTTTGGTGAACCTATCATAAGTGAATGGGGTTAGTATTTCACCACTTTGGGGTCAAAACTAACAAGAATGGATGATAAAATCATGTTTAGAATCCTAAAAGAAGGTCGCACGTCCGTTTTGGGTCCATTCGGACGTAAAAATCTCGTTGGGAGCCTCTCAGGTGGGTTGGACAGCCCACCTGTCTTGACCCACCAGTCATGACCGACAGGTAGGTCGACCCACCGGTCCTGACCCACCGGTCATGATCGACGGGCAGGTCGGCCTATCGATCGACCCACCGGTTGGGCCCGTCGATTGGCCCCGAGGGCCTACTAAGACTGGTAGGCAGGGCCGGTCGGCCCACCGGTTGGCCTCGAGGGTCTGTCCTCTCAGGTGGGTGCTCTCAGGTGGCCATTTGGCCCACCGGTCTTGGCGGGAAAAATACTATTTTTCCGAAACCTTTCCTAACCTTTGGGGAATCAAATGGGGCTTTTCCAAACCCATTCTCCACACATTCAAAGTCTCATAAGATAGTTCTAACCTAGATCTATGCTAGATTTAAGGAATGGAAGCCATTTTACCTTCTTTGCTCAAGAACTCGTTCAAAAACCCCAAAATCACTTCAAATCACCAATGCTCCTCCAACCGTGTAAACACTTCTTCAAATCCTTCAAAATCAACACATAGATCATCTATTAAACCTTAGATTCATCATCTCAAGGGGGATTTACAAAACCTCAAGAAACTCTACCAAATCAAGAGTTTTACTTGGGTATGGTGAAAGTTTAAGGAACCTAGCCTTTGCTCACCTCTAAATGTAGATCTCGTGTTGGAGATCACTCTTCCGGCATCGAAATGGGAAAATCAAACCTTGGCGCCGCTGAAATCTATTTCTTCTTCCTCTTCCTTCCCCTTTCTTCTTCGTTCTCTTTCCTCTCTTCTTTTCTCTCTCCTCTTAAATCTTCTTACCAACTATTCAGTGTAATAAATGAGATATTGAAAAAAAATCACAAATCCTGCTATTTATACTTTCTTAAAATCATTAGTGACACATGGGTGGGTCACTCAGGTGGGCGGATGTGCCCACCTGTGACTGCCCACCTGAGGGCAGAAAATTGGGCAACAAGTGAGATTTTGGTGGAATTCGACTCTCGGCACGAATCTCACTCTAGGCATAAGATATATTATACGTATGCGCTTTAAGATACGGCTACATACCTGCTTTATCAGTACATGGCCTTATGATATGTGCATGTACACGGCTTAGGTACACCCGTCTTCTCTGGCACTGACTCGGACTTGTTTGGCCAGCCTGTGTTCAAGGTCACCCTTGCCATCATGGTCCATAAGGAACCCGCCTTAACCCTCTCCAGTTCGGGTCCTGCATGGTTAAACCGGTTCAACCGTGTAATCAGACCGGGTTTAACAAGTAGGGTATCACATTTACCCCCTCCCCCTTTCTGAAAATTTTGTCCTCGAAATTGACGTACTTGGTTGTTCGAAGAGGTGAGGGTACTTGGCTTGGATTTCATCCTCTTTCTCCCAAGATGCTTCTTCAAGTGAATGGTTAGCCCATCGCACCTTTACAAAGGAAATGGAGCGGTTGCGAAGGGTTTTCACCTTTCAGTCCAAGATTTCAATTGGCTGCTCTGTATAGGTCATACTAGCTTCTAGATATTCTGGTTCCACAGGTAATACATGAGATGGATCATGAACGTATCGCTTCAGCATGGATACATGAAACACGTTATGAACATCCTCGAGTGAAGGTGGCAGAGCAAGCATGTAGGCTACTGAGCCAACCCGAGCTAAGATTTCAAATGGGCCAATGTATCTCTGGCTCAACTTCCCCTTTCTATGAAATCTTTGCAACCCTTTAGTAGGAGTGATCTTGAGAAACACCTTTTCTCTTGGCTGAAATTCAATGTCTTTCCTGCGGTTGTCTGCATAGCTCTTTTGACGAGACTGAGCTGCTTTAATCCTTTCCCGAATAACATCGACCTTGTCACAAGTCATCTGTATCATTTCAGGTCCTAACATTCGGCGTTCACCTACCTCATTCCAATATAGAGGAGTTCTGCATTTCCTACCATATAACGCCTCATATGGAGCCATCCCAATTGTAGCTTGGTAACTGTTATTATAGGCAAACTCCATAAGGGGTATATATTCTTCCTAACTACCACGTATTTCCATTGCACATGCCCTGAGCATGTCTTCTAATATCTGTATGGTCCGCTCCGACTGACCATCAGTCTGTGGGTGGAAAGCAGTACTCAAATTCAATTGTGATCCCAAGGCATGCTGGAAACTTTTCCAAAATCTGGAAGTGAACCTTGGGTCCCTATCTGACACAATGCTCACTGGCACTCCATGCAAGTGCACTATGTTATCCATATAAAGTTGTGCTAACCTGGCCATAGAGAACTTGGTCTTGATGGGTATGAAGTGAGCAGTCTTAGTAAGCCGGTCAACTATCATCCATATCGCATCCATCCCCTTAGGTGTACATGGTAGTCCAGTGACAAAGTCCACTGTAATCCTATCCCATTTCCAGTCTGGTACCGGGAGTGGTTGAAGAATACCATAAGGTCGATGCCTCTCAGCTTTTACTTTCTGGCACGTAAGACAAGTCACTACATATAGGGCTATTGTGATTTTCATGCTTGGCCACCAGTAATTTTGTTTGAGGTCTTTATACATCTTTGTACTTCCTGGGTGAAGTGAGTACTCGGAGCTGTGTGCTTCTCGCACTATCTTGTCTTGTATATCCAAATTATCGGGTACACACAATCTGCCTCGAAACGTCAATGCCCCATCACTGGCTAAAATAAAATCTGGGTGGTTCATTGTTTGATCTTGAACCTTAACTCTGATCCGCTGCAATTCAGAATGCAAAGGTTGTTTCATTATTACCTCTTACCTAATAGTCGGATGCACTTGTAGAGCCGCCAACGATACAGTCAACCACTTAAGGTTTTCTAGTTGATGTTCAAGCTCTAAGGTTGCTCCTTCATATAAGAGGGTTTCATCCATTAGCGTCGCCTCTTGTATGAGTGGTGGGCTGACTACTATGCATGAAAGTGACACAGTCTGTGCCTTCCGACTAAACGCATCTGCCACAATATTAGCCTTGTCAGGATGATACTGAATGTCACAGTCATAATCCTTCATGAGTTTGAGCCACCTCCTCTGCCTCATGTTCAAATCTCTTTGGGTGAAAAAGTACTTAAGGCTCTTGTGGTCACTGTATATTTCATACTTCTCCCCATACAGATAATGTCACCAAATCTTTAGGGCAAAAATGACTGCGGCTAGTTCCAAGTCATGAGTGGGGTAGTTCTTCTCATACTCCTTTAGTTGTCGGGAAGCATACACTATCACCTTTCCGCGTTGCATGAGAACACAACCCAACCCAACTTTGGATGCGTCAGTGTAGACTGTCATTCCACTTGTGCCTTCAGGAATGGTCAACACAGGGGTCGACACCAACCTTTTCTTCAATTCCTGGAAACTCTTCTCACATTCCCCTACCCAGTCGAATTTCACACCCTTTTTGGTTAATTTAGTCATTGGTGCTGAGATTCGAGCAAAATTCTCAATGAAGCGCCGGTAGTACCCAGCCAAACCCAATAAGCTTCTAATTTCAGTGACATTCTTAGGGCTTTCCCATTCTACTACTGCTTTCACCTTATCAAGATCCACCTCGATTCTGGCCTTAGACACTACGTGTCCCAAGAACCCAACTTGTTCAAGCCAAAATTCACATTTACTGTATTTGGCAAACAATTGTAGTTCTCTCAACCTCTGTAACACCATTCTCAAGTGTTGAGTGTGCTCTTCTTCTGTCTTAAAATAGATCAAGATGTCATCAATAAAAATAATTACCCATTTATCGAGGATATCGTGAAATACTCGATTCATTAAATCCATGAATGCTATTGGTGCATTAGTTAACCCAAAAGATAACACTAGGAACACATAGTGACCATACCGAGTCATGAATGTTGTCTTTGGTATGTCGCCGCTCTTTATCTTGAGCTGATAATAGCCTGATCTAAGGTCTATTTTTGAAAATACCTTTGCACCTTGTAGTTGGTCAAACAAATCATCGATGCGTGGCAATGGATACCGGTTCTTAATGGTTAGCTTATTCAATTCCCGGTAATCGATGCACATACGCAAGCTGCCATCCTTCTTTTTGACAAACAATACTGGGGCACCCCAAGGTGAAACACTTGGGCGAATAAACCCCTTCTCCAATAATTCTTGCAACTGCATCTGCAACTCCTTCAATTCGGTTGGTGCCATCCTGTACGGAGCTTTAGATACTGGAGCTGCTCCAGGAATCAAGTCTATGGCAAACTCCAACTATCTATCAGGCGGTAAATGCATCAGATCATCTGGAAAGACGTCGGGAAACTCTTTGACCACCTTTACCTCTTCTAGAGGTGTAATCCTTGCATCAACATCAAGTACCGATGCTAAGTAACCCTGACAGCCCCTTTCCAACAACTTTACAGCTTGAAGGGCGGAGACGAGGACCTTTCTAGTCCGTTTCCTTTTATCTGCTCGGTATACCAATTCTCTCCCTTCATCATCTGTCACCTAATTAGCTTTTTAGCACACATCACATTAGCTCGATGGTCCGACAACCAATCCATGCCCAGTATAATGTCAAAATTCTGCATGTTGAATTTAATGAGTTGTGCATCTAATTTCTTCCCACTGATTTCCATTGGGAACGACCCATACATCTCCTTCAACTGTGTAACTTTACCAGTAGGCATACTAACAATCATCCCATGATCTAGGGTCCTGGGTGACATACCAAGTTTCTTAGCAAATCTCTTAGATATGAATGAATGTGTAGCTCCTGAATCGAATAAGACATAGGCTGGTATGCCCGATATAGGTAGGACACCTAGTATAATAATGTATATAAGTACAACAGGTCATCAATGTTCAACATAAGGAAATTCTTAAATTTAAATTATACCTGCTACCACTTCCGTGCTAGCCTCAGCTTCCTCAGCTGATAGGGCATACATCCTTCCCTACGGTTGATTCCCCCGAGTTAAGGGAGGTCGATATGCAGAGGGCTGACTGGAGGGCAAGGCTGGTCTGGCCCGGCAGTCTTTAGCATAGTGCCCATAGGAATGACAGTTAAAGCAACGGATCTGTGATGTCGAAACTGGAGTGGGGCCCCTTTGCACTTGACCCGCTGTAGATGGAGGTCGGGGTGGCCTTGGGCCTGTAGGCACTGTACTAGTGTTCAGGCAAAAAGATCTAGAGCCCGAACCACCAGCTGGTCGAGGAGGGTAGCCAGATGGCCTATAGGGCTGTCATGTAAGCCCGAAACTATATGACCCACGGTATACCTTGGACGAGTTGCCCAAGTCCGAAAATGGATTTGTCCTCTTCCACAATCCAGGTGTGAGGGACTGTTCTCCCTTCTGCTTATCTTCCATGGTCTTAGCCTTCTGCACAATCTTGCAGCCTTTTCTTCAGTTGACCTCATATGCCTAGGGGAAAAATGGAACAAGCTTTCAAGCTGCTGCTGATACTCAACGATAGTCTTATTCCCTTGAGTTAAGGCCATGAATTCCGTCTCTTTACGGTCTCTGAAGCTACGCGGGTAATGATTGGCAAAGAACAGCTCCTTGAACTATTCCCAGGTGGGTTCCGGATGCGCGGCCAACAATATGGGCTTAGAGGCTTGCCACCAAGAGTTGGCTTCATTCTTGAGTTGCAGCCCTGCACAAATAAGTTTCTATGCCTCAGTGCACTCAATCACCTCAAATATCTTTTCCAGTTCTTGGATCCACTGGTCCGGCTCTAGAGGATCACTTCCCACCTTAGAGAATACATGTGACAAATTTCTCTTGAAAGATTCCACTACCCTTGATGTATTAATCATCGTTGGTGAACTAGGTGCATACGCCGGATAGTAAGGGTATGGAGGGGGCACCACATACGGAGGAACGCTGAAGGGTGGAATTGGAGGTGTACCTCTCACTTGTGGCCCCATGCCAGACCCTACAGGCAGGTCCTGTGGAGTAAGTATCCGGGGAGGTTGACCTATTTGAGAAAGGTCTAACTGTTGCTGTATAGCAGTCATAAATGCTTGCTGCTGCTGAAGCATTTGTTGCTGGAAAGCCTATTGTGACTGCTGAATTATGGTAGCAACATCACCCGGAGTGATGACCGGTGGAGGGTCCGGAAGTGTAGTCACAGGTGGGTCCCCTTGTGCCACACCTTGACCAAAGGGTTCTAGAGGTTATGGAAGTGGGGTTTGCCCCACTGGACGAGGACCACGCGAGGTACCTCGTGCATTACTACCGGATCTAGTACGTACCATCGTGTCCTTGCACCTGGAACATACCATACACGACATTTGTTAAGCACCTCAGAATTTATATCGGCACATAATCATATGCCAACGCACAGGATATTATAGTGTATGATGTTTTGCAACTAGCCATAGCTTAATCCCGAAAATACAGGGCTAGTGCTTCAACAAGTAGGACGATGGTCCCACTCATCCATATGGTGCTATCCACACACCCCCCTTTTTTTTCAGGGATATTATTATAATA
This sequence comes from Macadamia integrifolia, assembly GCF_013358625.1. Taxonomy (NCBI): domain Eukaryota; kingdom Viridiplantae; phylum Streptophyta; class Magnoliopsida; order Proteales; family Proteaceae; genus Macadamia; species Macadamia integrifolia. The sequence continues at coordinate 107,123 of NW_024870463.1, read as the reverse complement.
ATAACAATAATAATAATAATTATAATACCTCTACATTTTCCCTTTTTATTTTTTTATTTATATTTTCATTTTTAGGTTTTCTCACAACCGGCGGGTTGTCACCGGCGGGCAGGTTGGCCCGTCGGTCTGACCCGAGCGGAAATACGAACAGGGCTTTTATGCCCCTGTTCCTCATTTCTTTTATTCCTTCCCCCATTCTCTCTCTCTCAGGCGATTTTTGAGGGTCCCTTGACGCTTCCACTCGCGATCCCACTCAACGACCCGGTAATTTTGGGAAGATTCACTCCTCTACTTACAAGTAAGTCTCTTCCCCATCTTTTCTTCTCAAAACATGTACTTTGGAGATAGAAACCATGTGTAGTTTTTAATCTCAATTCTTTTCCGCGTTTCTTTCCATAGAACAGTGATTTCATGTGAATGTGATGTTTTCTTTGTGATTTATTTCTAGTTTTAGGGTTTACTTCTCAATTTTTTAGAGAAAACCCCAACCGTGCCCTAGTTTTCTCAAATTTGGGGATTTCTTCAATCTCTGCTCTTTTCTTCCCAATTAATAACTCAAATGCAATGCCTTATGTTTGATTTGTACTTGATATGTTGTAGAGATCATGGAAAGTCATGTATGCTTGAAATCCCATTTCTTCCCATGAAAATCCATCTCTTGTGTTAGGTTTCTTTGATTCCCTTTCCATCCCTTCGTACTTGTGGATTCCTTTCACCTCAATATCATAATAGTAGATGTTTTTACATATTCTAGATTGTAGAATGATGGTATTTCATCCATGAACATGTAAGCCCTTGCTTTTCTCCATTGTGAGACTTTTTTATTTTTCTTAGGTCGACCTTGCACATGGAGAATTGGGGTTTTTCTATCATTCCTTCCTTACCATGCTTTGTATGCATTTTATCGCATTTCTGTTTTGCCATAATTTCTATCTTGTCACTGGCCATGCATTTCATCCATAAACTTTCTAGCATTCCTCACTTGTCACATTTTATCACCTTTCTATTTTGCCATGCTTCCTGTTTTATCACTTACCATTCTTTCTCCTCTTTTCTTGCCAGGATGTCATCTCGCAAAGGTAAAGAGTCCGCATCCTCTGGCACTCGGCATAAGACCACTGCTTCCAAATGAAAGAGTGCGGGGACTAGTTCCCCAGCCCCTCGCACAGGGCGACCCGGACCTGCCCTTATTGATCCTTTCGACTATGACGAGGAACTCTTCCGTTGTTCAGAGGCAGCAACCAACTGGCAGGCCTTCCTGAAGAGGTCTGTAATGATGGAGAAGACTGTGGTAGTTGATGACTTCCACAAGGTTCAGCTTTAGGAGAGGTTCACCGCACTGAGCTGGCAGTCTATCCTCCACATAGACCGTCCGTGCTACGAGCAGCTGGTTCGTAGATTCTACTGTAACCTGGAGGTTTCCTACCAGTATGGAGAGTATGCAATAACTAGTATGGTGAAGGGGGTGGACATTCAGCTAACCGTGGACACCCTGGCTAGTATTTTGGGAATTTCTTCAGCTGGGCACCGTTTCTACAGTCCTCCCAGGAGTAAGCCCATGGGCCCGTTCTTGAGTTCGGAGACACCAGACCACATCTATGAGACCATCTGTGGTAGCAGGGAGAGTTCGGATTCTGAGACATCATTTTTCCCAGAGGTTCGTGTGTTTGCCCGTTTGGTCCAGTTCAACTTGCTCCCAAGAGGAGGTCACCGGAACTAGGTGGGCTTCATGGCAACCTTCTTAGCCTTCTACATTTATAAGGCTTTAGAGGGGGGTGACAAGCACTTGTGCTTGCCTTAGGTCATCCTCAAGACCATGGAGCACCATACTTCTCACCCCGAGGATGGAGGATTTCCATATGGTAGGATCCTCACTAGGATCTTTGAGTTCTTCGGGGTGGACCTGAGTGGTGAGGAGGGGAAGATGCTAGCAGATAAGTTTGACAGGGGGAATTTATTAAGGATGGGTCTCCACACTCTCATGGAGGTACCTCAGAGAGCAGGAGCTCAGAGAGGTAGGGATAGGAGGGCTGCCCCTAGGGAGGATGTTCCCATGGAGGAGGAGTCTAGTGAGGAGGATGAGGACTATGTTTCTCAGGGTGAGGAGGATGATTTTGTGGACGAGGACATCCTTGAGGAGGTGCCTCATGAGTCGAGAGGTACTGATCTTGACTTCATGAGAGCTGCAGGCCCACAACACAGAGCCCCACCACCTGAGAGTGGTACCTTTGATTTTGAGGGCATGATGACTACCATGAGGGCCTTGAAGGAAGGGTAAGATCAGTTGCTAAGAAGACTAGATGAGAGTGCTTCTAGGGAGGAAAACATCCTGGAGAGGCAGGCTACCTTAGAGAGTTCATTCCTCAGACTGGGCCAGGACTTGGATACAATGGCCAATGCCATTTCAGCAGATTTTGGCCGACTTCGGACGGATGTACAGCTAATGAACTTGAGGTTTGACTACTACGACCGTCGACTCAACGTTAACTCTAGACCTTAGGTGAACGGAGTAGTAGTATTGGACGATGACGATGATCGGTGAGGACTTAGCTCGTCCGTCCACACCAGCTTCTCACTTGTTTCATGTTGTTGATCTTATTGTATTTTTCTTTCTTTTCTCATTCTTTGTACTTTCTCTGTAACCGGACTTATTTGTGGGGTGATGTGTTTTGATGGTGGTTTGTGCTGAATTTGTATGTTTGATAACTTGTGTAGTTTAGTTGTGGTGTCATTTGTTAATTATGATCATTAAAATATATATATATATATATATATTGTTTATCAGGTGTTTGTGTGAGAAATTTTTGGAAATCTCGTTTTGCGCCGTTATGCTGCCGAAATTTCATTAAATTCGTACTCGATGGGTTATGACATCAAATAATTAATCCTTTATTGGTTCCAAGTCATTTTCTCTCATGTATGCCATGAATGCAATAACTAACTATAACCATTATTATTACTTTCTTTCTTTGGCTTTTACACTTTAAGGTTTTCACATTCACCCAATCCCATTTCCTATTATAGATTCTAGGGGGTCTAAATGGTATGTTGTGAGTAAATAGAGCATCACGCTTTGATACCACCGTTGTCACACCCCGTTCACACAGAACCGGACCAGTGACCGGGTTAACACCGGTTAACCCAAACTTGCCAGGATCATCTGATATAGTATCCAACCACAGCATACACACAGCTAAGAAAATGTTCAACAGTTCAGCGGAAGACTTAATTTACCTATAAATATCCTCATTATACTTGATACCCAAATTGTAATACATAGTTAAGTACATGTGGCCTGTAGGCATGATATTTACACAAAAATAATACAATTTACATATCAAGTACACAAAAGGGATAATCAAAAATCAAAGAGTAAAGCTCAACTAGGTATCAAAAGGGATCATCAAAAATCAAAGAGTAAAGCTCAGCTCGGTATCAAAACTACGGTCTCGCAGCACAACCCTCGCACGAGCAATCCGTGCCATGCTTTAATTCCTCGGGGACCCACAAATCCTCTTCAGGGAATTCAACGGTGGGGCCCGACCCTTGCTCTTCAGGTTGATGACCTGCAAAATCATCTAAAAGAGGTGCACACGTGGGATGAGCTCACTAGCTCAGTAAGTGAAAAGAAGGATCACACAACAGTCCACACCACAAATCACAACCATATGCATTATATGCTATGCAATTCATTTTTAATCACATCCACCTAAACAACATTACTAAGCCTTTGGTTTAGTGTTACTACAATCACAGTGCCCGTATACTCCTGGTACGAGCCGCGAACTCCATCCCATGATACGCCCATAGGGCTATCGGAGAAGGCCCACCGTGAGTACTCAAAAAAGTAAAGCATGCCAACCACCGGCTCTCAACATAAAATTAAATGATAGAAAATAAAGGTGCTGACTCCAGCAACTTAAAAGCAGTACGATTGGTCCTCTTGAATATACCACCGGGGTTACCGACTGTCCTACTGACCAGTCTAACCGCCACAGTGACCCGACAACCACGACCACTGCTTCCCCCCAAATGGTAACCCAACACCTTAACCCCTGTTGGAAAGTGTCGTAGCACGAGAAGGTGATAATCCTACACCGCATGCCCCTATATGACATAGTACGATTGAATAGTGCCTCCGCGTCCCATTCCACGGGCCACCAATGCACTCGTTTCCAAGCCGACTACGGCATCTAGTCTATTAATGCATTATGCACAATGATGTCATCATTCATCACGTAATCACATAATCATTTGACATTGAGATAATAAACACAACACACAAGTCATAATATGAGGATGGTTAAGCTACATAGCATTTGCATGATGACATGGCTAGTCTAGATACAATTAAATGAATGCCAAACAAGCCTTGAAAGAAGGTCGAACGTCCGCTCCCCACTTACCTGTACTGTACAAAGACTCACGCCCGGTACAGGTGAGATCCGGTGCGAGAAGCGTAAGTTTTGGTGAACCTATCATAAGTGAATGGGGTTAGCATTTCACCACTTTGGGGTCAAAACTAATAAGAATGGATAGCAAAATCATGTTTAGAATCCTAAAAGAATGTCGCACGTCCGTTTTGGGTCCATTCGGACGTAAAAATCACGTTGGGAGCCTCTCGGGTGGATCGGACAGCCTACCTGTCTTGACCCACCAGTCATGACCGACGGGTAGGTCGACCCACCGGTCCTGAACCACCGGTCATGACTGACTGGCATGTCAGCCCGTCGGTCGGCCCACCGATTGGGCCCATCGGTTGGCCCCGAGGGCCTGCTAAGACTGGTGGGTAGGTTGGCCCACCGGTCGGCCCGTCGGTTGGGCCCACCAATTGGCCCCGAGGGTCTGTCCTCTCAGGTGGGTGCTCTCAGGCCCACCAGTCTTGGCCCACCGGTCTTGGCGGGAAAAATACCATTTTCTCGAAACCTTCCCCAACCTTTGGGGAATCAAATGGGGCTTTTCCAAATCCATTCTCCACACATTCAAAGTCTCATAAGATAGTTCTTACCTAGATCTAGGTTAGATTTAAGGAATGGAAGCCATCTTACCTTCTTTGCTCAAGAACTCGTTCAAAAACCCCAAAATCACTTCAAATCACCAATGCTCCTCCAACCGTGTAAACACTTCTTCAAATCCTTCAAAATCAACACATAGATCATCTATTAAACCTTAGATTCATCATCTCAAGGGGGATTAACAAAACCTCAAGAAACTCTACCCAATCAAGGGTTTTACTTGGGTATGGTGAAAGTTTAAGGAACCTAGCCTTTGCTCACCTCTAAATGTAGATCTCGTGTTGGAGATCACTCTTCCGGCGTCGGAATGGGAAAATCAAACCTTGGCGCCGTTGAAATCCATTTCTTCTTCTTCTTCCTTCCCCTTTCTTCTTCGTTCTCTTTCCTCTCTTCTTTTCTCTCTCCTCTTAAATCTTCTCACCAACTATTCAGTGTAATAAATGAGATATTGAAAAAAAATCACAAATCCTGCTATTTATACTTTCTTAAAATCATTAGTGACACATGGGTGGATCACTCAGGTGGGCGGATGTGCCCACCTGTGACCGCCCACCTGAGGGCCAAAAATTGGGCAACAAGTGGGATTTTGGTGGAATTCGACTTTCGGCACAAATCTCACTCTCGGCATAAGATATATTATACGTATGCGCTTTAAGATACGACTACATACTTGCTTTATCCGTACATGACCTTATGATATGTGCATGTACACGGCTTGGGTACACCCGTCTCCTCTGGCACTGACTCGGACTTGTCTGGCCAGCTTGTGTTCAAGGTCACCCTTGCCATCATGGTCCATAAGGAACCTGCCTTAACCCTCTCCGATTCGGGTCCTGCATGGTTAAACCGGTTCAACCGTGTAATCAGACCGGGTTTAAGAAGTAGGGTATCACAGATGTGGTCAGGCAAGAGTTGAAGAGGTCATGTACCAGGGACTTGTGAAACCTGTTTTGTTGGACTCGTTCACAGCTGGGCATGCCTTTGATTTTCTCTTACCTCATTTCTGCTGTTTCTACAGTGAGGTATGAAGTCGACAATCATTTAAAAAAAATTATTTAGAAGCTTAATACTCTATTCAGTAAATTGTTCTTGTTTATTGTGTTATGTATTGTAGCTTGATAACCACCCACTATAAAGATTCAACTTTTCAAATTAATCCCCCACCTGAGGTTGAAGAACTGTTTTGGTAGGAGCAAGATTTTCAAATTGCCCTTACCTATTGTGTTAAATATGATAGTGGCAAAGTATGTCTTGAAGAACCTTTGGATTCCCTTGTGTCTCCTGGGTTCTCCTTCAGCAATGTAGAAGGATTGATCACCGCTTGGAGGATTCATGGGCATGTTTTGGTTTCTCTCACACAAGAGAATGAGGTATTCTGATGAGCACAATAATGTGTGAAATCTTAAGGATATAAGTGTACATTTTGCCCCACTTTGGATAGTACTACTTTTTTTTTTCTTGTTTTTTTTTAGTTTCCAAGTCTACAAGAGAAAGTGCTTAAAGTGAATCAAGAACCAGTCAAAGCTTGAACTAACTTGTCCAAAGGTGGGACCCACTCATTGGTACCACAACCTCTCTCCTACAAAATCCTAAAGATTATTCTCTCTCCTTGCCACCTCACAAGATCTTGAAGATGCAACACAGAGATTCCTTTATGATTTAATCAAGATTGCAAGATATTGGTTAATATTGTAGGGAATGAATAGAATTTGTTAATTTTAGAAACAGATTCTCTCTTTCCTCACACAATATCTCAGAGAATGAGGATTTTTACCAAGATTTAATTTAATTTATTTTCTTAAAGAAAACTTGTAGAAGGAAGGAGGTAAGACCAAAGCCCTATAAAAGCCCCTTCTTCCCCCCTCCTATTCATTATTATTCCCCTTAGTTTATTTTCTAGTTTATGCTTAGTTCTTTTCTCTCTCTCCCTCTCTCACTCTCTTTAGTTTTAGTTCTTCTTTATTTTTGCTTTAATCACTTTTGTAATAGCTTTTTATGTCAATTAATGCAAGCACTTTTTTATTCTTATTCAGCCTTTTATGTTTATGATTTATGCAATTGAGTTATAATTTTTAAAATTATAGTTCTAGGCTTAGATCTGGGTGACAAGATCACGAGCTGTGGAGCATCTTTTCTTTTTCAAATTTAGTTTTTTTTTTCAAGATTTGTTTTCTCTAGTACTAAAAATTTCAGATTTGGTTTATTTCAGATCTGGTTTTTAGTACTGGTAATATCTCAAATCACCCAAGCTTTCGAGTTCAAGTATTGATTCAAGTAAGTAGGCTCATTCAGTAAGCTTCTCTCCCCCCTCTCATTCCCTCTTCTGACTACCATTTCTTTCTTAATTTAGGATTTTAATTTCAGTCGTTACGTTATTGCTATCCCTTTCCCCCAAGGTTCATGGCTAGTGTATGTGTTGGCTTTGCCCCTCATAGCCATAGAACTATCAATTTATTGTTTTTATTTTAATTGTCTCCCTTTCTCTAAAGTCAAGTAGAGTAACACTTGTAAGAATGACTCTCTGGTCAAGTAGGAAAGCTCATATTATGATGCATCCCTTGGGCTAAGTAGAGAAATCTACTTGTGAGTCTCTCTCTAGCTTTATCCCCTTTCTTTTACTTTATTTTTATTTCAGCATTTTTTTTCCTTTATTGTTTTTTTTTTATTGCGTGGCTTGCATCTTTAGATTCTTAGATGACGAATGGTTAGGACGTTACTTTAGATACATATGTTTAGGACGATAGTTAGAATTAGATCACAACCATTAATAAGTTCACTTTCGCATTATTAAAAGAAGAAAAAAAATAAAGTGGCTGCTCTCCCTAAGTTCGACCCGTAGCTACACTGATCCGTACGCTTGCGGTTACATTTAAAATCTCAAACATATTCTATAATATTATAATATGTATAAAAGAAAATGTTATATCAAAGTCATATAATTTCAACATATCTTGTTCATTATTTAACATTTATATATTTTCAGAATCAATATTATTATATTGAAGGAAAAATTGTAAATCTGAAAAAGGACAAACTATGGTACAATGCTTGTAAACACATATAAAACGAAGGTACAATTGAAAGGAGATTATGCAATATATGACAAATGTCAAAATGATGATACACTAAAGTAAATATTCTACTCCATTTCATTAATAGACATCAAATGTTCTTTAATAATATAGAAAACTAATGAATTTTATTCATTGATAGATACTTCAAAAAATTTAAGGTCAAAGATTCAAGTGAAACAAGAACTGTAGCAATCTTTGAGGAACTTAAAACAATTATAGGATGGTCGGCAATTGAATATGTAAGATCATTAGAAAATGTATAAATATTGAAATGTTTATCGGATTTAAAAAATTATACTAAATTAAAATAAGATATATTAATATATACTGATTATAACTCATCTGTTTTCATGTGTTATAATACAAACAGAAACTAGATGCATGTCTATTAAAGAACTATATTTTCTATTTCAAAATGGATTCAAGAAATGAAGAAAATCGAAAATCAAGAAACATTGTTGCAGATACTATTAAAGAAGGATATGCGGACACAAAAGAATCATATATGTCGAAGAAGACGAAGAAAAAAGAGGAAAAAAAATTAAAATATAAAAAGATTAAGCAATACCATTTGATCTTTATCTCAAAACAATTTTTATCTTTTGTAGAAAAATTCATGGGCCTTCTTGAGGAATTATAAATTTCAAAGTTGCATTATAAATGTAGGAGACTTAGTACTCTATTTTAAATAATCTCTCTTTATCTCTATAAATTTAAGTGGTTAAAATCTCTCTCTCTCTCTCTCTCTCTCTCACAGTGTAAGACAAACACATGAAGTTTTGATTTAATATTAGTCATTTCTGCTCCCACGTGCATTTGCACATGTATTTTTTTCTAGTGTATATATATATATATATATATATATAAGTAAGAATGATTAATTACCTTTGAAAATAGCTTAGTCAATCAATATCCCCCTTGATCAAGATATGAAGCTCATCAAGGAAATCGAGGGGAAAAAAGGAAACTTCATTTTTTGAATAGGAAAAAGAGGCTAGAGAATTAGTTTGTTGATTTTGTTCTCTCTAAACATGTCTGATCTCCTCACCTCTAAACAAAAAATATAGATGCAAAATTATGCTATTGTACACATCACCATATTCTTCGGGCATGCTTCCTCTACTCGGTTGACATATTGTTGGGACCTTTCTCCTTCAATAATTTGTTCTTAATTGTTTGTTTGCTGATCGGTCAAGGATTTCCTTCCTAGACAGGTTAAAAAAAGATAAAAATAAACTGAGAGAAGATTGAGGTATTGATTATGATGTGGATGTTGATGATGAGAGAGAATTTATAAATTAAGCATTACAGTATTATTTCTCCTTAATTTTATGATTTAAAATAAATAAAAGCTTTAAGTTATCAAGGATAGGTTTTTTGCCAATGGGAAACTAGAAATTTCCTTAATTCCTCCCAATTTCCAAACCCATTCTTCACCCCCACCACCAAATTAATATGAATATTTTAACCAAATAAAGGAGAAAAAACTAGTAAAAAGCTTCTTTTTTTTTTTTGTGTGTGTGTGAAGAGTAAAAAGGCTCTTATTTTGGATATGAATTTTGTATCCCACCCATTACTTAGGAGTCCACATCTTCAGTAGCGAGCGGTGAGCATTGGACGGCTGAGAGCATTTGGGCACACGCCCCAAGGGGCTTCTAGCCATCCGATGCTCACTGCATCGGTGTAGCAGCTGTAGACGATTTTCACACATTACTTAGAGGGCTCTAGAAAGTCATTTAGACGGTAAGATTTATCAAGGGAATAACTATGTGTCTTATTTATGGTTAATGCTTCCCAATTCTACCAAAAATTAGTTAAGCCTAATTTTATTTTGATGGATGGTGATATACCATAATATGATCATCCACTAGGAAATGAACACGTGTTTGGAGCAGTCTATGGGATAAGTAGTTGACTAGGCACAACGGAATATCCCCTAACTAGGCGATGACAATCGTCCTCGATACCTAACCAGTTGGCCAGATGACAAGCTGACCAGACCCACTCTTCTACCGATCTTGAGAAGGACCGCATTGTCACCATGAAACCCCTCACTAGGCTGACCACAAATGATCGTCCCTCCTCAAGCCAACCACGAGACTAGAAACAACTCTGACCCTAAGCCCTAATCAAATACCCCCCTAAAGCCGACATCCACCATCCACGTGTCATTTGGATTTATTACCCCATCATGAGATGGTGACATTCATAACCGTCTCCAAACCTAATCAAGGCTAACAAACCAAACCATGGTTAGACTGTTATCTAACTTAGTTATAACTGCAGTTGGGTTAATCGTTACCATGACTATTAAACCCAAGGGCAACCACGGGTTATTAGAATCCTAGCGTAGCTATTATGAGATCAGCCACCTCAGCTCAATTAAGGATCAATCGACCAATAGCTTGCAGGTCCACATCAGCAATGAAAGAGACCTTTATTCCAATGGAGAGTCTCACCGATAAGGATATAAGGAGGACTTAGCCAAAAAAGAAGGTAAGAAACTTAGAACACTTAGAGCACGGTCCAAGGTTTCCTTTCTCACTTTATATATTGATTTAAGCATCAGAAGGTCATCCCTGGATATCGGCTCCGGACTAGTTCTTTCATATGTGATTTGCAAGTATCACGGAGGCAAGAATCTACAATAATACATCCCTGGAGATCGGCTCCGAACTAATTCTCTCATCTGTGATCTGTTGGTACCAAGGAGGCGAGAATTTGCACTAACAAATAGAAAAGAAAAAAATAATAATAATAATAACTGGGATATCATATTTGTACTGGGCTTGACCAGTCTCTGATCTTGACCGATTCGATAACGATTCAAAAGAATAAGGGTAAAGTTTCTAAAAAAGAAAAAGAATAAAAGAATAAAGGTAAAATGATAATAAAAAATGAATTTGATTGAAAAGCAGGGTAAATCTGTCGAATCCAGGGCGATACGGATCGTTATCGGCATTGACCAATCCTTAGGTGCGGGGAAGGGGAGATTAGGTAAAAGGAAGGGGTGTTTTTGTCCAAGCACATGCTCTGGGATCGAATATTTTACCGTCTCCGTTTGTCTTTCGTCTCCTTTCTCTGGTTACTTTGTTCGTTCACGAAGAAAATGCATGGATTTTCGATCGTGGATGGCTTCATGAACGGTATTTCTTATCGACGGCCCGATTACTTTAAAGTTTGATTCGTTTTCCTATTAAAAACAAAAGATAGGAGTTTGATTCCTCTACCTTTCTCATACCTCTAGAGTATTTAAGACTCGATTTTCTTGGCGGAAAATGAGGGTAATGGTTTCAGGGTTTGCTAATTGCGAAACCTTATATTTCATTAATTCCCTCTTCTACTTTGACTAATATCCTTGCTGCTCATAAGGTGGCCAGACGTTTGCTTCATACATATTATATTTTATATTTATTCTGCTTGTATTTCCTCCCGTCCCCCTTCTTGTTTGTGTTCTCTGCTCTACCTGAAGGAAGTTCAACACCTTGTGATACATTTTCAGTTGAATGGACATATGAGTTTGTTCTTGATAGAAAGTTTCTTTCATTTCCTTTATATTTACTTACCCTATGCAACTTCACCCTTCTATTTGGAAGTAGTGAACGAAAGCTTAGCAGAGATGATAAAGTATGTGGCGAATGAACCCTCGGTGGGGCTTTTCTATGTACAACAGCACACTCAGAATGCGGTTCCCAGCCTTCTCAATGTCAAGGTCTCTCCCTCTCCGTTGATCTGAATCGCCAGGCTGTTGGTATATGATGTTTTAGTCTTTTAATTACCGAATAATTTATCCTTGAGTTGGGTGCCAATCATTGGTAGGCCTTATATTTGAATGCTCTCTCTTTGCTAATAAATTCATTCTTTCATAGTTAAGGAGGGGAGAAAAAAAGACAGAAAGGAATTACTGAATGAATTAAAAGTTAGACATGAATTAAAACTTAGACATGATGTATTTACAGTCTAGTTGGTGAGAACTTAGAAGTGAAATAGCCAAACATAAAGTAAAACAACGAATTTATATCCAAAATTAATTTTCTCCAGGGCCGGATGTCATGCAGTATTTTTATGGGCACCATATGTTTTTTATTGCCTTGTAATATTTTTTCCTGTACATTTTTTCCCATAAAAATACCACTAAAAATATCAATTTTTAATTACAAGTGCTTTTCATTTCAGGATGACTGTTTTTTACATTTTACTTTAATTCCAACCATTCATGCCATTGGAAATTTTCTTTTTATGTTCGTTTCACTTCACTTTACCAATGAAAAACAGTGTTCCTAACTAAACAAAGCCTTAATGTAATGCAATACAGTACAATGCAATGCTGAATTGGGTGCACAACTCATTTTACCATTTCATTGATACCAGGCCAGCATCTGTGAAGTATATTTCTAGACAGATTGCAAGTGGATTAGTTTCCTTGGCAAGCTGCAGATCCTACCACCTCTGATAATTGGATAGAACCTATGCTGCCACAGGACTCTTTCTCATGCCTCCACATTTTAGTTGTTTATGATGATCCCTCATTCTACCATAGCAGATAAGCTTGCAAATTTAGATTTAATCCGTAATTTCTAATATTACATGGTCCCTTCATAGAAGCCTAAAATAAATTCTATTTTTGTTAGGGGCAGGGGATCGCCACACTACCCACGTGGAATGGAATCTCCATGCCAAGTGAATGGGAGCCCGGGAGCGGGTGTAGCATTTTTATACAAGGGGACCCACATGTTAGAGAGGAGAGATTGTGAGAGGGCACATGATATTAACAGCATGGCAATCATTTTCCCTTTTGTTATAGTTTCTTAAAGAGGAGGGAGATGTCATTTTGTTTTTTTGGAGGGGAAAAAAAGTAATTAACTCTCTCTCTCTCTCTCTCTCTCTCTGCCCCCCTCTCCCCTTGTGAGCTTTGTGGGGGTGGGTTTATCTTAACTATTAATGTAGCAATTAATTTCATTCAGAAACAAATGGAAAAAAGAAAAGAAAAAACAAAGCTATTAACACCATGAATGGGGAGAATGCTTGAACGATCTAATTGATCACACGAGCCCTTTAGTTATAATAAGTAAAGAACATAAAAAATTACAAGTATACCCCCCATCCAGACGCCCCACAATAAATGTGGTCAATGGAAGGGGAAAGGACCAATCCCTGTAGCACTTAAATACATATGTTAACACTCCCCTTCAAGTTGGCACATAGATATCACACATAACCAACTTGCTAAACAAGGATGAAACACCTTCTCGACTAGTCCTTTAGTGAACACATCAATTAATTGATCACTAGACTTCACAGAAGGAATACAAATCAAACCAACATCCAACTTCTCTTTGATGAAGTGTCTGTCAATCTCCACATGTTTGGTATGGTCATGTTGTACTGGATTATGAGTAATACTGATGGCAGCCTTGTTATCACAATAGAGCATCATAGGAAGATGAACATGTACACCAATATCATCTAATATCTTGCGTAACCACAACAAATCACAAATCCTTTGTGTATAGCACGAAACTCTGCTTTAGCATTGGACTTTGTTACATGGTTCAAAATCTCGCCGAGATATCAGTGTATCTCGGAAATTTTGGCCTTTTTTTATTGAGACGAAACAACCTTTGAAATGAAAAAAATATAATGTTTCGGTCGAAATTTTGGTATCTTGCCCGAAATTTATGATACCGAAATGTTATGACCCTCATGCTATTTATACATCATTTTGTTAGGAGTTGAAATTTCGGCGCCAACTCGTCTGTCTCAACCCAACTCAACTGTAACTTCACAAAATCAGTGCATTGCCAATTTTTTTTTTTTGTTGGATGAATAAATTATTCATTACCAAGGAGAAGAATAAACAAATGGGGGAGAAGGGGGGACCCAAAAGGGAGCAAACCCTCGGGGTGGGAGGGGGGCTAATTCCAACTAGTTAAGGAGACATCAATGGGGGGGAGATGATAGATGAGGGCAGACCCCAGGAGATAACAATGAGTCTGTTCCTTGGGGTATCAGGAACTGGGCGGTGGCGAAGTAACCTGAGCTTGGAGAAGACGTCAAAATAGAAGGCTAGGAGAAGGATATACAGTCAATTCACAAATCATAATACTAATCGGACAGAAGAATTATAATCCCCAAACAAAATTGAGGTTATTGTATCAATTTCAAACAAATCAGACCAGGAATAAGTAATAACAAGATATTGAGTTCTGCATTCAAAGGGGACATTCAGTCCTACTTGAAATAGGAATTTGACTAACAGTCTACTGACTTGAAAATTGAAAATAGAATCGGAAAGGTATAGTTATCAATAGTGCAATTCTAAAATCAGAAACAGGATCAACATTATAAAACCATCAAAATCTAATAATTCTGGTAAGAGTTGGATTGTTAGAATTAACTGACAGAATCAGAGATTGAAGACAGATTTTGAAAACCAATAATTTTACTTAATGATTGCAGAAATTTGAATCAGGTTATGGACTCACCACCAAATCAGCAATTTAATGGTGATTGGACTGAAGTATTGTAGAGAACATTAATAATGGCATAATTGCAGTGAAATCTCAACACAAAAGTAAACAGCAACTTGCTTGTAAAGCGAAGAATAGAAAAGGAAGAATGTGAACTTTGTTTCCCACCAGCAGTCCTGGATCAGAGTTTCTGATCCCAACGATCTACCACCCTTAACTGAGTCTCACAGCAGCAAAAGAAAAGGTCAAGCTAAAATCTCATTAATCAAATTCGGGTACAAGGCTGGAGCCCCTTGCAAACTTATATAGAAGACTCACTAAAAAGAAAGGCCTAAACCAATCCCAAACTGATATGGAAACATAAACTAACGAGGAAACTAAAATAATGAAAGAAACTGACTCAAAAAACAGGACTGAACTTATAAAATACTAGTCCAGCCTAACTAAAACAATAACAATTAAAATAAATAAATATGGACACTTAACTAATCCCGTATGCATGCCTTCTAACCATTCTTTAGGCCCATTGAAGTGGCCTATTACAATGAAAACACATGGGATCAAAGGCCCAATACATACATAACCCAATCCAAAGCTTATTTCCAATAAAACAAGCCCTTTAGGTGACTTATCTGCATGACTGCATCAAAGAAAGTAGCTGTACACTAGTTACAAATGGTAGGTGTGTGACGTTTTTTGGTTACACGTTTGTAGGATAAAGTTGGAGAGAAGTGTCGTGAAACAACCTTGCACACTGATGATTTGGAGGACTCTCTCACCATGTTGAAGTCAATGAAAGAATGTGGTCTGCATCTCACTGATGAAATGATTAAAGACATTAAAAAATCTGTAGTTATTATGTCATCAGCACAACCACAAAGAGGGTATTTCCAACTTGTGAACTTTATGTGAGACCTGCTCATCATCATTTGTGAAATTGCATTTCTATTTCGAGAAGTTGCTTATCCATCTTTAGTTATGCATTACAGTGGGCCCTCTTTTACCTGATAAGCATGGTGGTTAGATATTTATTCTGTTATAAGACAGTATGTATTCATAAGTGATAGTTGTAGAACTCCCCCCCCCCCCTTCTGATACTCTTTCATTGAAAAGTTACTTGTATTGGCCAACTTGCAATGAAAAAGGTTTGGAAGTCTATGGAGTAAATATATACATAACGAAGATAGTTAAGATAATAATTAGAGTATGGTGCATTCTTGAAAAGTTACTCGGACATCATTTTATGCAAATGATGCTTCTTCTTTTCTTACCCTTTCTTTTTTCTTGATAAATAGCAAACCTTATTAACTTAAAGGTGATGTAGTTGCATGAGACATTAACCCCATAAGGAAGATGCCTATGCGCAAGCTTTGGAGGCCCACAAGGTGCTGGTGGTAGTCCAGTGGGATGAAATTGACCTTTGGGTTATATTATAGGTTGAGCCTTTTATTTTTTGGGGGTTTCATTGTAATGGGCTTAATTTATAAGCCCATAAAGTGGGGGTGAAGTTAGTATATGGGATAATGGTTAGTTTGAGATAGATTAGAATACTTAATTGCTTTTAGGAGTTATGTTTTGAGTTTTTTTACTTTATTGTGTGTGAGAGTGATTAGGAGTACTTTTAAGAATTTCAATTGGTGTTTTTACATGTAATATACCCCTGTCTATTAAGGATGTTTTAAGTAAAGAAATTTGAGTTTTTTTCAAGATTTTTTGTGCTGTTGAGTAGTGCATACGGGATTAGTATCCCAGATTTGATTTCCTTTCTTCTTCTTATGGTCTTCTTTAACAGGGTGATCTTTCATATCTTCTTGTAATTCTTCTGCTTTTTTGCTTTGAATCTGTCCATTTTTTTTGGATGGATAAATAATTCATTACTAAGAGGAGAAGAATATACGAGGGAAGAGGGGTGAGGGAAGGCTTAAGCCAACCCAGGGGGCAAACAAAATACAAAGACTAAACATCACAAACCTATAAAACATAAGGTGTTTGCCATAAAGGGAGGGGGGGGGAGAAGCCAAATGCCATCAAGTGGGATGGATGAGATCAACCTAAAGGTTCCAAGAGGCAACGATGTGGGTATTTCGACGGGAGTTGGTAACAAGACGGGATTTAAGGGTTTGGGCTTTAAAAGAAACATCAAAGTAGATAGCTTTCCAATTCTTATCCGGAGATTGAGATTTGGGGGTCCATCTACGAATGTTCGACTCCATCCAAAGATGATAAATAATAGCACAGAATGCCAATTTACCAATGGTGTCACAAATGGAGGAGCCAGAGAATGTCATATCAGTCCATATCCATTCCCTGGCAAAAGGGAGGATGGATCTCCTAGCCGGCCAACAATTGGAAAGGACAGTTTTCCAGATGAGGGAGGAGAAGGGACAGGAGAAGAAGAGATGGGAGATATCCTCAATACTTTGGGGACAGAGGCAACAAGAAGGGTTGACAGGGATATGGTGGTGAATGAGGAAGGATTGAGTGGGGAGACAATTGGACAAGCAGCGCCATAGAGTAAAGCTTTGGCGGGGAATATGGCCTTTGAACCCGACCATCTTATGCCATGGAATTACTGAAGAAGGGGTTCGGATAAAAGACCAAGCGGAGGCAGCGGAGATGGTTCCATTGGAGGAGGGGAGCTAGATACACTTGTCTTCTCTTCCTCTATGGCCAGGGGGAAGAGGAGGGAGGGAGGTCCAAAGAACCTGAAGAGGGGGGGAAGCGGAGGGGGGGACCAACTAGAGGGAGAGAGAATAGAGGAGACAAAAGCATTGATAGGAAGGCCAAAAGTGTAGATAACTTTGGGAGAAATGAGATGGGATAGGATGCTCAAAGGATGCCAGGGGTCCTTCCAAAGAGAGATAGATTGCCCATTTCCTATGGAATAGGAGATGGCAGAGAGGGCAGTAGGTCTATGATCAAGGATCTTTCTCCAGATCCAAGGGGCATCCGAAATGAAAGGGGCAGTCCAAAGGGAGTTGTGTTTGAGCAATCCAGAGAAGATCCAATCAACCCAAATGCTTTTATGCTTGGATAAAATTTTTCAAACTAACTTGAGGACTCCAGTAGAGTTGGCATCTTTGATTTTTCTAATCCCTAGCCCACCTTCGGATTTTGGGAGACAGACCTTCTCCCAGCTGAGAGGCCTAAGGAATTTGGAGGAGTCAGAGCCCTTCCAAAGGAAAGAGCAAAGGAGACCTTCAAAGGATTTAATCATAGAGACATGAAGGACATAGGTGCCAGACCAATAAAGATACATGAACTGGAAGACTGATTTAATCAATGTAAGATGGCCGACGAAGGAGAGAAGTTTGCCTTTCCAAAACTGAAGCTTTTTTTTTTTTTTTAGCTTGTCAAGCATGGGAGCACAATGATGAGAAGAGAGCCTGGAGGAGATAAGGGGGAGCCCCAAGTATTTGACAGGCAATGAACCCAAGCATATAGAATCAATATGTCCATTGATTCTATAGCTTTCTGGCTTTCCTATCTCCAATTGGTTTATTTATAACTCTAAATCTGTTTGTCAGACTTAGATTATCTTTTGCAGACATTCTATGCTGCCTGATTAGAGAAATCTACCACAATTTTATGCATATCAGATTTGTGTTGGTTGAGTTCAATTTTCTCTTATGGTTCTTATATATATATCTACGATCCTTCCGTGAGCTAATCTTCCACTAGAATTATCTGGTTTGGATTAGCACTGCATTAGAAAGACATGTACAATCATAATCCAGAGACCTTTGGCCTCTGGACATAAACATACTAATGTGAGATTGGAGTCACAAGTGATCTAATCCCAGGTAGCATCTGAAATTCTGGCTGAATAGAGAAGTTGTCCTCCAATAGGCTTGGTTCTAGCTCTCAAGCACTCTCTTATAGCAACAAATAAAAGGAAAATAAGAAAATAAAGAGAGTTCGATGGAGGGCAGAGAAGGGGGAAGAAGAACTAGTGCATGGGCATCTCATCCTTAGGTTTAGGCATCTCAACCAATTGCATCCCACAGCACAACAGCATAAGCCATCTTTTTTTTTTCATTAATAAATTCGTTTTCAATGTTGTAGCCCCCTTACAAACTTATATAGAAGACTCAAAACTGATTCAAACACTAACATGGAAAGGCCTAACCCAATCCTTAACTAATTGGGAAACCTAAACTGGCTAGAAAACTAAAATAGCAAAGAAAATAGACTCAAAACAGGACTCTAACTAAACTAATGAATTAAATTCCGTTTTCTTACTTTCTACCCATATTTTTAGGCCCATTAAAGTGACCCATTACAAAGAAAACCCATGGGATCAAAAGTTCAACACATACATAACCCAATCTAAGGCTTATTTGCAATAAAATACGCCCATTAAATGACTTATCTGCATCACATACGTTAAGCACAAAATAGAAATGCATGACATAAACTGAAACATAGTGCCACAGGTAAAGCATGTATTGATCGCCATTGATTTATTCCAGCCCTTTGCTTTAACAAACCAATCAGCTGTCTTTTGGAGACCTTGGCTTCCACTAGAATGAGTTGTTCACCTATGAAGCAAGGTGTCTTATGTGCTTAATGACATGATCAAGTCTCCAATTGTCCCTGTTCGATAATACCCAATAAAAGAAGAATTGCCTTCCACCAAGATGTTGGACTTCCAGACGTACCTTTTGTTATTTTTAGGATCTTCAAGTGAGCAATAATACCATGACTATCACTTGTATGCTTGTGTTATTTGTGTGTATATAGGTTGTCTAACTTTCATAACCTCTGGTTGGAAGTCATCATTAATTACTTTTCCTCGACATTATTTTCATGTGTCATTGCTAGAAGTTCCTATCTATGAAAGCTTCCTAATCTATCTGTATATGTGTTGGATGAATTATATTTTCAGTGCCCATTGAATAGCATATACTTGCATTCATCTTTCTTAGAGTGATCATCGATGTAAGCCTCAGTGTCATCCCTAAGCTAATGGAAACAGAGTGGTGCCTCTTGCAATTGAATAATATACCAGTAGTAATCCCATTACACTTGGTTGACCTTAAAAATCTCTGAAGACAGGTAGGAATTAATGACTTTGATAGTGATGTCTGAAGGCTAGGGTAACCTTTTTTTTGCGTGGGCAACAACCAAAAGAATATAGTTATCTATGGAGTTGCAAAAGAATAGTACATCTGGGGTGCGAAAGCGGTACTCACCACCCACTATGAGCTTGACCAATTGCTATTTGCTATACAAATTTACCACATTACAATTTTTTTTTTATTTAAACGAAACTTATTGGAAGGGGAAAAAAAGGTAAGAGTGTGAGCACCAAAGGGGAAAGAAGAAACCTGTTAGAAGACATAGGAACTATTCGTTAAATATTGTGGAACCCATTTGGTTCTTGATGCTGATCAGTTAGTAGCAGCAACTCATTTGCTCAAAAACTCACTGAGTTGACTTATTTAGAAGGTTGTTCTGATCACCAACCACCCAGGCTGACCACTATTTGGAAGTGTTTTTTTTTTTTAAATTATTTTAACAGCTCCTTGTAAGACTGGATTACTCTTTATAAATTCCAAACCAAGTTGGATTTGTTTCTAGCAATCCTAGTTGTATTTGGAATGCTCCTACAGCCCAGCATGGGGGTAGTTTCTTTAGTTGTTTTGTACTTTTGTTTTCTTGAAATTCCTTTTGAGAATAGACTTGTTTCGTATTGGCTGCTGCCTATCCTAATTCCTATGGCCATTAAGAAAAGGGAGTACTTGGTGCATGAGGCTCTCGCATGTGCGAGGTGGGGGGGGGTGAGAACCATGCAACCTTACCTTGAGAATGTCTGATAATGTATTATATGTTAGTGGACTAAAGCACAGTCTCCTTAGTGCAAATCAACTATGTGATAGTGGAAATGAAGTCATCTTCACCAAGGAATGAGTGTTGTCATTATGAATCCAGTTGTTTGTTTTCTATCTGAGAGCATGTAAGGCCTTTAGGCCCCAACGATTTGTAATAAAATTCTTTATGGCCTTTGCCTTGGTTTGTGAGAAACAAGCAAGCTACTGTGGGAATCATCTGCAACCCTTGGTAAGACTCCAACCAGTTTTCAGTGGGAAACTGAGTTAATATTTCTCTATCTACGTTATTCTTATCTCCATCGTTGAACAATTAAGCATTCAATCAGCATCTTCTAAATCTGAGATTTCTTATTTCTTGAGCTTACACATTTAAGATCCGCTGGTCATACTAAGCATTCCTACGGTTTCAAATTCAATTTCTGAGTTTGGATCATTAGAGTCCCAATCTGTTGGAACTCTTATGATCAATAGTTTATTCTTTAAGCTACTGGTTTCTGCTGTGATTAAAGATTAATCTTTTGTGGGTTTAATTTAGATCTGTTCACTAATCCATTGCTGTTATCATACCTTTTTTTGAATTAGTTTCTGTCCAGTATTTTGTTAGTTACTTGAGTTCCTAGTTTTTAGCATCTTGACTTGCTAATTTTGTAACGGTGGTGGTTCTTGAGATCCAACCATTGGATCATGTCCATCTTCTGAGAAGTTGTTTCTTGTTATGTTATCAACTTCCTGTCAGAATATTTCATCCATCTGAGTTGTTGACCTACTACTGTTATTAAACATTCTTGAATTTTGGTCATTATGTATCCACTACAATTTTGGACTAATTTTGTAGCCAATCCCATTTAGTTAGGATAAGGCTGAGTTGTTGTCATTGTTGGTGTGGTCTAATTTTGTGTTTCTAGTCTTAAACCTCTAGGCTTCTAGAAACCCATATGGTGCGATCCCGGCGTTTGGAAACCCTGTTTGGGTTCATTATGGGCCCACCCAATTGTATAATAACCAACAATAACAACAAAAACAAAGCCTTATCTCAACTAAATGGAGTTGGCTACATGGATCCACGAAGGACAAGATTGCAAAGTAGAAGTGAAGAAAAGGAAAGGAAACAAAGCAACACCTACAGGACATCCCAAATAAAAGAGATCATAAACATGGATCTTTGCCTCCAAACAGCTCCATTTGATGTCATACTAGGATCTAGACCGAGATTTTGCATGTCGTTCCTCACCAACTCTTCAATGGTCATTTTAGGTCTGTCCCTAACTCTCTTAGCTCCCTCCATCTGGATCTGGTCACTCCTCCTTACAAGAGCATTCAAAGGTCTACGCTAAACATGTCCAAACCACCTTAAGCGACATTCTCTAAACTTATCTTGAATCAGAGCAACTTCCAAATCAGCTCTAACTCGTTCATTCCTCGCCCTATCCCTCTTAGTTTTGCCGCACATCCACCTCAACATCCTCATCTCTGCTACACTCAACTTATCTATGTTACTCTTCTTGACAACCCAACATGCCACCCCATAAATCATTGTCGGTCTTATGGCTGTCCTATAGAATTTTCCTTTAAGCTTTAGGAGTATACATCGATCACACAATACTCTAGACGCACTTTTCCACTTCATCCATCCTACTTTAATTCTGTGAAGCACATCCTCATCTATGTTACTGTCTTTGTTTATGATTGACCCCAAATATCTGAAATGATCGCTTTGAGGGATCTCTCTCTCCTCAAGTTTCACCACATCGTTATCCGTCCTTAAGGAATTAAAGTTACAGATCATATACTCCGTCTTTGTTCTACTTATCTTAAGACCCCTAGATTCCAAAGTAGATCTCCATAACTCTGATCTTTCGTTGATTTCAGCCACTGTCTCTGCCATTAGCACAATATCATTAGTGAAGAGCATACACCACGGAACCTCCCCTTGAATGTTCTTGGTTAAATCATCCATGATAAGCATAAACAGATAGGGACTTAAAGTGAATCCCTGATGTAACCCAATAGTGATTAGGAACTCATTGCCTTGATCTCCCATGGTTCTATCACTCGTTACCACGCCCTCGCACATGTCTTTGATAATATCTATATATTTATAGGACCCCTCTTTCTTCTCCAACATGTGTAGATGAGCCTCTAGGGACTCCGTCATAGGCTTTTTCAATGTCAATGAAGACCATATGGAAATCTTTCTTGTAGGTTCTCGACCTTTTTGTAAGCCTCCTAAGAAGGTAAATCGCCTCCGTCGTGGATCTCCCGGGGGCATAAAACCAAATTGGTTCCTTGAGGTACTAGTTTCTCTTCTTAGGTGGACTTCGATAACCTTCTCCCATAATTTCATTGTGTGACTCATGAGTTTATGCCTCTAGTTATTGCAACTCTGAATATAGCATTTATTTTTGTAGATAGGTACAACAATACTTTTCCATTCATCAGGCATCTTTCTCGTGCTCATAATCTTATTAAACAACTTGGTAAGCCAAGCAACCCCACATAGTCCCAAATTCTTCCACACTTCAATTGGGACCTCATCCAGGCCTATAGTCTTACCCGCTTTCATCTTTCTTAGGGCTTCTTTAAACTTGGATACTCCTATCTTCCGTACAAGCTTATGAAGCGTGTTGTCATGATGGATATTCACCCCACTCCTACTTGAGCTATCTCCATTTAGTAAGTCGCAAAAATATTCACCCCATCTCCTATTAATATCTTCATCCTTAACAAGCACTCTGCCGTCGTCACTTTTAATACATTGAACATGATTGAGGTCTCTACTATTTCTTTCCCTAAATTTGGGTATCTTGTAGATAGCAATTTCCCCTTCCTTGTTATCCAATTTGTTGTAAAAGTGATATTTCTTTGCTCGATCTTTCCCCACAATCTTCCTAGCCACATTTCTAGTAGCCTTATATCTCTCTTTATCTTCCACCAACCCAGACCTTTGCCATATCTTAAAACTATCCTTCTTAGTCTTGATGGCTGCTTGTACTTCTTCCTCCCACCACCAAGTCTCTCTACTCTCGAGGGGCCTGCCGAGTACCCTTAGCCATCCCTTGTAACTCTGTAGCAACTTTCTTAATACAATCAGTCATATCTGATTGCATATTTTTGATAAATGGCAGTTCGGGTAAATGTAACAAAGGTTGCAAAGGAGGAGCAGCAAACCTGTAATAAACCAGAATTTAAAGGGGCTATTGGGTATTTCAATTAGAAAGGATACAATGGGGATTAGTATTTATTGTAAAAGGACAAACTTGTAAGCAAAATGAAAATAAAGTCAAAGAAAACTAAGAAGAGGTGCATCTGATCTAATGCCAAAACTGCTAGAAATTCTTGAATGTCCACTACCAATACTGATGTATCCACCCACCTCCTTTTGTTTTCAAAGGAAAATTTTGTAGAAATGACTTTCTGAATGCTATGAAGTTGACGGCCTGAACTATGATTTTGTGAATCAGGTTAATCCATAACCAAAAATCAAGTTTTGAGACTGGCAAAAGTAGCCCTTGGGGTGCAGTTACTTACGATCATAATGCATTTGGGATGCAGCAGGATGAAGCGAGTCATGGCAATTATATCTCCTCAGTATTGAAGTTGGCAAAGCAGAGAGCTTTGGGTCTTAGATGGCCCGAACTTAATTCCAAACAGCAAAAAGGACCTGAGGGTGGGAAACTAATATTTTTTATCGATCTTCTTGCTTTGTTTGTAGTTAACCAGGCCCTTTTGATCTTGATAGGTCAAGAAACTGACGAGCTGCCATTGTCTAGTCGGATTGTAGATGAGCAGCTCGATGAAGCTGGAAGCGGGGCAGGTCAGAATTTAGCATCACTTTTCGAGAACTATGATGATTTCAGAGCTACAAGAGAAGTCAAACTGAAGGAATGGTTGGAGGGCCCAGATAATCTGAACAATACTCAAGCCGACATTCTTGGTTCCACTTTGTCCACACTTGCTCGCAATGGTGCTTCCCTCTAAAGCGGAGCGCTCCCCATGAGAGCATCAAAACTGGCAATGTAAAACAAACTTTACCTTGAAAATGCATGGATATGAAAAATAAAGCCTGTATATTTAAGAGCAATTTTATTTTCCCATAAACAAAATCATATTTCTCAAGAGCAGTGTAAATCAATGATGAGACTATTACTATCATAATAATGATTCTCTATTGTGCAAATTAGCTAACATAAGCTAGGTTACGAGTGTTGGGTCTGTACAAAAAGAGTTAGGCGCACACTTAAAATGACCTTAGAAGAAGTGAGGAAAGAAATGCATATCTTAGGCATTGCATCAAGTATGACGTCACATAAAGCTGATTCGAGGGCAAAGATACATGTAGTTGACCCCATTTGGTTGGTTAAAACTGAATTGTTGTTGTTGTATTCTTTTTATATGTTCATGCTTTATTTTTTGACAATATGTTTGATTGTAATTAAATATATAGGATCACAATATCACATAACTGATTTGAATATCACAAAATACAGTTGGATGCTTGATTGTGATTTTCTAATTATTTTCCTTCCATATCATAAGAGTTACATTTGGTTGCTCAGTTACTTGTGCCCAAGATATCAACACTTTGTGATACATTTTCAGTTGAATGAACATATGAGTTTGTTCTTGATAGAAAGTTTCTTTCATTTCCTTTATATTTACTTACCCTATGCAACTTCACCCTTCAATTTTGGAAGTAATGAACGAAAGCTTAGCAGAGATGATAAAGTATGTGGCGAATGAACCCTCGGTGGGGCTTTTCTATGTACAACAGCACACTCAGAATGCGGTTCCCAGCCTTCTCAATGTCAAGGTCTCTCCCTCTCCGTTGATCTGAATCGCCAGGCTGTTGGTATATTGATGTTTTAGTCTTTTAATTACCGAATAATTTATCCTTGAGTTGGGTGCCAATCATTGGTAGGCCTTATATTTGAATGCTCTCTCTTTGCTAATAAATTCATTCTTTCATAGTTAAGGAGGGGAGAAAAAAAGACAGAAAGGAATTACTGAATGAATTAAAAGTTAGACATGAATTAAAACTTAGACATGATGTATTTACAGTCTAGTTGGTGAGAACTTAGAAGTGAAATAGCCAAACATAAAGTAAAACAACGAATTTATATCCAAAATTAATTTTCTCCAGGGCCGGATGTCATGCAGTATTTTTATGGGCACCATATGTTTTTTATTGCCTTGTAATATTTTTTCCTGTACATTTTTTCCCATAAAAATACCACTAAAAATATCAATTTTTAATTACAAGTGCTTTTCATTTCAGGATGACTGTTTTTTACATTTTACTTTAATTCCAACCATTCATGCCATTGGAAATTTTCTTTTTATGTTCGTTTCACTTCACTTTACCAATGAAAAACAGTGTTCCTAACTAAACAAAGCCTTAATGTAATGCAATACAGTACAATGCAATGCAATGCAATGCTGAATTGGGTGCACAACTCATTTTACCATTTCATTGATACCAGGCCAGCATCTGTGAAGTATATTTCTAGACAGACTGCAAGTGGATTAGTTTCCTTGGCAAGTTGCAGATCCTACCACCTCTGATAATTGGATAGAACCTATGCTGCCACAGGACTCTTTCTCATGCCTCCACATTTTAGTTGTTTATGATGATCCCTCATTCTACCATAGCAGATAAGCTTGCAAATTTAGATTTAATCCGTAATTTCTAATATTACATGGTCCCTTCATAGAAGCCTAAAATAAATTCTATTTTTGTTAGGGGCAGGGGATCGCCACACTACCCGCGTGGAATGGAATCTCCATGCCAAGTGAATGGGAGCCCGGGAGCGGGTGTAGCATTTTTATACAAGGGGACCCACATGTTAGAGAGGAGAGATTGTGAGAGGGCACATGATATTAACAGCATGGCAATCATTTTCCCTTTTGTTATAGTTTCTTAAAGAGGAGGGAGATGTCATTTTGTTTTTTTGGAGGGGAAAAAAAGTAATTAACTCTCTCTCTCTCTCTCTCGCTCTCTCTCTCTCTCTCTCTCTGCCCCCCTCTCCCCTTGTGAGCTTTGTGGGGGTGGGTTTATCTTAACTATTAATGTAGCAATTAATTTCATTCAAAAACAAATGGAAAAAAGAAAAGAAAAAACAAAGCTATTAACACCATGAATGGGGAGAATGCTTGAACGATCTAATTGATCACACGAGCCCTTTAGTTATAATAAGTAAAGAACATAAAAAATTACAAGTATACCCCCCATCCAGACGCCCCATAATAAATGTGGTCAATGGAAGGGGAAAGGACCAATCCCTGTAGCACTTAAATACATATGTTAACACTCCCCTTCAAGTTGGCACATAGATATCACACATAACCAACTTGCTAAACAAGGATGAAACACCTTCTCGACTAGTCCTTTAGTGAACACATCAATTAATTGATCACTAGACTTCACAGAAGGAATACAAATCAAACCAACATCCAACTTCTCTTTGATGAAGTGTCTGTCAATCTCCACATGTTTGGTATGGTCATGCTGTACTGGATTATGAGTAATACTGATGGCAGCCTTGTTATCACAATAGAGCATCATAGGAAGATGAACATGTACACCAATATCATCTAATATTTTGCGTAACCACAACAAATCACAAATCCTTTGTGTATAGCACGAAACTCTGCTTTAGCATTGGACTTTGTTACATGGTTCAAAATCTCGCCGAGATATCAGTGTATCTCGGAAATTTTGGCCCTTTTTTTATTGAGACGAAACAACCTTTGAAATGAAAAAAATATAATGTTTCGGTCGAAATTTTGGTATCTTGCCCGAAATTTATGATGCCGAAATGTTATGACCCTCATGCTATTTATACATCATTTTGTTAGGAGTTGAAATTTCGGCGCCAACTCGTCTGTCTCAACCCAACTCAACTGTAACTTCACAAAATCAGTGCATTGCCAATTTTTTTTTTTTTGTTGGATGAATAAATTATTCATTACCAAGGAGAAGAATAAACAAATGGGGGAGAAGGGGGGACCCAAAAGGGAGCAAACCCTCGGGGTGGGAGGGGGGCTAATTCCAACTAGTTAAGGAGACATCAATGGGGGGGAGATGATAAATGAGGGCAGACCCCAGGAGATAACAATGAGTCTGTTCCTTGGGGTATCAGGAACTGGGCGGTGGCGAAGTAACCTGAGCTTGGAGAAGACATCAAAATAGATGGCTAGGAGAAGGATATACAGTCAATTCACAAATCATAATACTAATCGGACAGAAGAATTATAATCCCCAAACAAAATTGAGGTTATTGTATCAATTTCAAACAAATTAGACCAAGAATAAGTAATAACAAGATATTGAGTTCTGCATTCAAAGGGGACATTCAGTCCTACTTGAAATAGGAATTTGACTAACAGTCTACTGACTTGAAAATTGAAAATAGAATCGGAAAGGTATAGTTATCAATAGTGCAATTCTAAAATCAGAAACAGGATCAACATTATAAAACCATCAAAATCTAACAATTCTGGTAAGAGTTGGATTGTTAGAATTAACTGACAGAATCAGAGATTGAAGACAGATTTTGAAAACCAATAATTTTACTTAATGATTGCAGAAATTTGAATCAGGTTATGGACTCACCACCAAATCAGCAATTTAATGGTGATTGGACTGAAGTATTGTAGAGAACATTAATAATGGCATAATTGCAGTGAAATCTCAACACAAAAGTAAACAGCAACTTGCTTGTAAAGCGAAGAATAGAAAAGGAAGAATGTGAACTTTGCTTCCCACCAGCAGTCCTGGATCAGAGTTTCTGATCCCAACGATCTACCACCCTTAACTGAGTCTCACAGCAGCAAAAGAAAAGGTCAAGCTAAAATCTCATTAATCAAATTCGGGTACAAGGCTGGAGCCCTTTGCAAACTTATATAGAAGACTCACTAAAAAGAAAGGCCTAAGCCAATCCCAAACTGATATGGAAACATAAACTAACGAGGAAACTAAAATAATGAAAGAAACTGACTCAAAAAACAGGACTGAACTTATAAAATACTAGTCCAGCCTAATTAAAACAATAACAATTAAAATAAATAAATATGGACACTTAACTAATCCCGTATGCAAGCCTTTTAACCATTCTTTAGGCCCATTGAAGTGGCCTATTACAGTGAAAACACATGGGATCAAAGGCTCAATACATACATAACCCAACCCAAAGCTTATTTCCAATAAAACAAGCCCTTTAGGTGACTTATCTGCATGACTGCATCAAAGAAAGTAGCAGGATGAAGCGAGTCATGGCAATTATCTCTCCTTAGTATTGAAGTTGGCAAAGCAGAGAGCTTTGGGTCTTAGATGGCCCGAACTTAATTCCAAACAGCAAAAAGGACCTGAGGTTGGGAAACTAATATTTTTTATCGATCTTCTTGCTTTGTTTGTAGTTAACCAGGCCCTTTTGATCTTGATAGGTAAAGAAACTGACGAGCTGCCATTGTCTAGTCGGATTGTAGATGAGCAGCTCGATGAAGCTGGAAGCGGGGCAGGTCAGAATTTATCATCACTTTTCGAGAACTATGATGATTTCAGAGCTACAAGAGAAGTCAAACTGAAGGAATGGTTGGAGGGGCCAGATAATCTGAACAATACTCAAGCCGACATTCTTGGTTCCACTTTGTCCACACTTGCTCGCAATGGTGCTTCCCTCTAAAGCGGAGCGCTCCCCATGAGAGCATCAAAACTGGCAATGTAAAACAAAGTTTACCTTGAAAATGCATGGATATGAAAAATAAAGCCTGTATATTTAAGAGCAATTTTATTTTCCCATAAACAAAATCATATTTCTCAAGAGCAGTGTAAATCAATGATGAGACTATTACTATCATAATAATGATTCTCTATTGTGCAAATTAGCTAACATAAGCTAGGTTACGAGTGTTGGGTCTGTACAAAAAGAGTTAGGGGCACACTTAAAATGACCTTAGAAGAAGTGAGGAAAGAAATGCATATCTTAGGCATTGCATCAAGTATGACATCACTTAGAGCTGATTCGAGGGCAAAGACACATATAGTTGACCCCATTTGGTTGGTTAAAACTAAATTGTTGTTGTTGTATTGTTTTTATATGTTCATGCTTTATTTTTTGACAATATGTTTGATTGTAATTAAATATATAGGATCACAATATCACATAACTGATTTGAATATCACAAAATACAGTTGGATGCTTGATTGTGATTTTCTAATTATTTTCCTTCCATATCATAAGAGTTACATTTGGTTGCTCAGTTACTTGTGCCCAAGATATCTCATGGCATAAGAAACATGAAAAATGTATGGAATTTCGGTCTGCGAACGGAGACATAGATAATGTATGGAATTCCGGTCTATGAGTATACTCTTACCTCTGAAGATTGTGGACTTCTCCTCTGGAGTTGGTATAGCTTACAACTTAGCAACGTCCAACATCCAACTTAGGGCCAAGAAAAAGCATTTGAAGCATTGCGCTATGTAACTATGTCAAGGCCCGTACTTTCTTAAATGATCTGGATTTGTGTCGTACGAGGGTTCTAGTGAAGAACCTGGGAGTATTCCCAGCTCTGAATGTCTTTTGCGCCTATATGTCGTAGGCAGCTAGATGGCTTGTCTTTTGGCACTATTAGCTGGCGTTAAGGGTAGAAACATGTTCTCGAGTGGGCATATGCTTGTCCCTGTTATTTTTTATCACCTAATTGTTTTTTTTTTTTTTGGGTGAGAAAAACTTTCATAAACTAGAATGAAAGAAAAAAGAGTACATCTTTATCAACATGTTTTGATAGTTTTTCCACCCTATCACGAATTGTTGACCGATAACTTGACTAGCTAGTGAAATTAAATATTTGTCCTGCTTTGCAACCGTAAACGATTCAAAAGTAGTTATAAAAGTTTTTTTTTTCCTGTGTAAGAATTTCATTACCAAAAGAGAGAAGTGGGAAAGGAATATACAGCCCCTACGGGCAAAGAAAAGAAAGAAAAACGGAAGGGAAGGGAAGGGAAGGGAAGGGGAGGGGAGGGGGAGGGAAGGAAAAATGGAGGGAGGGTGGCCCTATGAGACAATAAGAAGCATGTTTCTTGGGGAATCTTTGACGAGGTGAAGCCGAATCATCTTCAATTTATAGCTAAAGTTGAAGAAGGTGGCTTTCCAAATAGTGTCAAAGGAGTGAGAGTTGGAAGTCCATCTTTGGGGTTTTCGCTCTATCCTGATATGTCTAATATATAGTGGCACAAAAAGCAAACTTCCCAACTACGTCACAAATAGAGGTACCCTCGAAGGTTATGTCTACCCATATCCATTCCTTATGTAGAGGGAGAATGTGTCTTTTGTCAAGCCAGTAGGTGTTGAGGACTATTTTCCAAACAGAAGAAGAGAAGGGATAAGAGAAGAACAACTCATCCACGTCTTCTGTACCATTCCAACAAAGATAGCAGGAGCTGGAGACAAGAATTTGGCGACAGATTGGGAAGGATTGGGTAAGGAGACAGTTGGAGAGAGCTCTCCAGACTGTGAAACTATGATAGGGGATATGATCAAAGAACCAAACAATCTCCCACCAAGAAGCAAGAGGACTCAAGATTTGAATATAATGCCAAGTTGAGAAGGAGCTGAAGGAACACGAACGGGAAGGCAGCTGCATGACAGACTCTCCCCTGCTGTGATGACCAAGGGTGATGGGAGGAAGGGCCAACCAAATGGTCGAGAGGGAGAGGAAGACATGGGAGGGGCCCAAGAACCGTTGGAGATGGAGGAGGCCACAGTGGCATCTCTGGGAATCCTCGAGGAGAAGGCAGCTTTATGACCAACCATAGAGGGAAACACCCCTGAAGGGTGGCAATTGTCCTTCCAGAAGGGCATGGAGAGGCCATCAGAGATTGAGGATCTGATGGCAAGACTTGCCAAAGGCTGAAGACTAAGGATGCCGCGCACAGTCCAAATAAAGTCATCGCGGAAAAGCGAGGAGTAAACTTAGGGAAATCCAAATGTTTTCTGCTTAGAGGCAATCTTCCATTTAAGCTTAAGGATCCCGGCAGTGTTGACATCTCTAATCCTTCGGATCCCCAAGCCTCCTTCTTGCCTAGGGAGGCAAGCTTTGGCCCAATTGATGGGGTGGAGGAACCTGGGAGTTTCTCCACCTTTCCCGAGTAAGGCACATATATGAGGGATTCAATTGACTTAATGGTGGCATGAGGAAGAAGGAAAATGCTAGACCAATAAATATAGCAGGATTGGAGGACAGATCAGATAAGGACTAGGTGGCCCGCATAGGTAAGAATCTCACCCTTCTAAAGCTGAAGTTTTTTGCGGATAAGATCCAGCAAAGGATTGCAAAGATGAACAGAGAGTCTAGAGGAGATGAGGGGTGACCGAGATATTTGATGGGAAAGGATCCCCAGAGATTCCAATAAGGGAATCTCAAAGATCATTAGAGACACCGGTAAAAAATAAATGGGATTTGAGGAGATTTATGCAAAGACAAGATTTTCAAAAGCGTGGAGGGAAGAGATAATTGATTGGATGGAGAGGGAGTCACCCTTGGAGAAATCATTAGGTCATCCGCAAAAGCAAGGTGGGTAGGCTTAAGGGCTTTACACTTGGGAAGAGGGGAGATAAGGTGAAGGTCAGAGGAGGATTAGATGCATCGGGAGAGAATTTTCAGGGCAAAGGAGAAGAGGTATGGGGAGAGGGGGCAACCTTACCAAATCTCATTAAAGGAAGGGAAAAAACTAGCAGGGCTACCATTGACCAAGATAGAGAAACAAGGAAAAGAGATGCAGGAGAAAATCCAGCGGATAAAGGGGGGGGATTGCATCTCAAGCAAAATATTGGAAATGAGATCTCATTTGATGGAGGCAAAAGCTTTGTGGATTTAAATTTTCATGAGAACAACAGGGTAATGGGATTTTCTCTCAAATCTATGGATGAATTTTTGGAAATGAATAATGTTATCAGCAATGCTTCTCCTAGCAATAAAGGCAGAAGATTGGACTAAATAGGGAATCAACCACCATCTGGATGTTGGCTAGAATCTTCAAGATGAACTTATAGAGAAGATTACAGAGGAAGATCAGTCTGAATTTAAGAATAGAGGAGGCACCTTATTTCTTAGGGATGAGGCATAGGAAAGTTTGATCAAGTCCCTTAATCTGAGAGAAGGAATAAAAGAAGTTGTGGATAGCAATCACGAGATTAGCCTTGATAATGTCCCAGTACGAGGAGAAAAATCCCATAATAAACCCATCGGGCTTGGGGGATTTACTTAATTTATGAGAAAGAACCATAGTTGTAATCTCCACATCAAAAGGAATAGCCTGAATAGAGACTAGGAGATGAGGGGGAATGAATTTATTGATCAAGCCAGAAGGGATGGGGATGGAAGGGGCAGGTGAAGAGAGATTGAACAGGTTGGAGAAGTAATCCAAAGCTTCGACTTTAATGGAATTCGGGTTGGAGAGAGTGGATCCATCAGAAGTAATGAGCTTTGGAATTGAATTCAGATTTGTTCTGGATTTAAGGGAGTAGTGGAAGTAAGCAGAGTTGGAATCGCCCAACTCTAGCCATTTGATTATAGAGTTTTGCTTGAGAAAAATTTCTTCTTGAAATAAGAGGGAGGACAGCTTAAGAGAAATGAACTGCTATCTAGAGGCAAGGAGAGGGTTGTTGAGATCAGCTTAAAGACTGGATTGGACAGCATCCAATTTGATTATGCAGTTAGAGACCCTAGTGGCAATGTTGCCAAAGGTGATGGTGTTCTAAGACTTCAAAGCTACCTTAACTTTGTTGAGCTTACTAGCAAAAGTAAGGAGAGAGAGAGGAGAAGAATTGGACATGCTTGTTCCAAGCTTCACGAATAGTGGGAATGAAGTCCTGATGATTGGTCCGCATGTCAAAAAATTTGAAAGGCTTTGGCCCAAAGGAGACATAAGGCTGGACCAGAAGGAAAATGGGCAGCTATTAGAGATACTAGGGAGGCCGAAGGTAGAGTGGGAAGAAGGGAAGGAGGAGAGCCAAATGTCATTGATGAGGATACGGTCAAGCTTATAAGCAATCCTTTCATTGCCACTCCTACGATTATGCCAGGTAAATTTGGTCCCCGACCATCTAAGATCATTCATCGCGATGTCTTCCAGATAGGAGTTAAAGGCATCAACAACAGGGGCATTTATAGGGAGGCCACTAAAATTTTTATGGGCAGTATAGACTACATTGAAATATCCCCTTATGCCCCAAAGGAGGGAGGTAGCTTGAGAAGCCAGGACCCAGAGGTTATTCTAGAGGGTAATTCTATCATTTACCTAATTAAGAGCATATAGCACAATGAAGTTAAGAGATGTGGAGGAAGAGGGAAAGGTAATGACCAGGATGAATTGGGATGAGGAGGGGGAGAGAGATGTGAAGGTTAATGGGGTTCGAGAGGATCCATATGAAGCCAAGGGGGTTGGAGGAGTAGTTGGATAACAATGATCGGGAGGGGGCAATTTATGCGACAATTCGAGAAGCTTTGGAATGAGGGATTCTAGTTTCAGGGAGGTAACAAAATTCAAGACTGGAAGATTTCAAAAGAGATAAAATTTCACCTTGCTTGGCCGTGAAGTTAAGTCCACGGATGTTCCATATACACCACTGATTCATTTGGAAGAGGGAGGCAGGGGAGGCAAAATCTCATTGGAGCAATTCTCAACCGAGGGAGGGCTAGAGGAATTATTTCTCTTCTTCTTCCTACGGTTTTCTTGCAGAGAATGGGAGGAGATGGCGGCATCCAAGTGGGAAATTGCAGAGCAAGGTCCTAGAGCTTTTGAACACATTGGAAAACAAGGATCGTTGTCTCGTGCGAGGGAAAACCTCAACAGAGGCAGAGGTGCAACAATCTGGAATGGGTATGAGAGGGGAAGCCTCAGCAAAAGCGTAAGGAGGGGCAGGCGGCAGTTTACAAGGAGGTGGCTACTGGAGCATATGAGGGGGAGCCTCACCATGCCAAGAAAGCAAGGCAATAGATTTGCGAGGAGAAAGCATCGAAGAAAATGGCAATACCTGGGACATGCAAAGGGAAGCCTCGCCATGTCAGGGAAGCGTAATAATAGAACTAAAGGGAGAAGCCTTCATAGG
Source organism: Macadamia integrifolia (assembly GCF_013358625.1). Taxonomy (NCBI): domain Eukaryota; kingdom Viridiplantae; phylum Streptophyta; class Magnoliopsida; order Proteales; family Proteaceae; genus Macadamia; species Macadamia integrifolia. The sequence goes on along the minus strand of NW_024870463.1, from coordinate 72,619 downwards.
AGAGATTGAAGATGAAGCAGCACTCACAGGAGACCTTAGTGGAGTATCTATAGGGCGGCAACGACTATTCGAGGAAGAGGAGCCAACAGGTCTGCGAGGGGGAGCCTTAGTAGAAGACAAATAAGGGAGAAGAGGGGCCTGGTCAGCCAACAAGGAGATCGGGCCAATCATCAAAGAGATGGGTGAAGGGGAAGGGGTACGAGGGTCAGTAGACAACACCATATTGGGCGGAGTGCAACTTACAAGGGGGAGGGGAGGAGGGTGGGCTTCTAATAAAGAAGTGCCTTAGGGAGATGGGCCAAATGAGGGGTACGGGCCGGGGAGGTAAATAAAGAGGGAACAGGGGCTGGATGGTTATAGGCAAAGTGGTGTGGGTTTGGGCTAGGTGATGGGCTTCCAGATAAGGTTAGAGGAGAGGGATGGGCAGGGGCTAGAGACCCAGCGGTGGTTGAGGAGTAGGATAAAGGTCTAGGTGTAGGTAAAGGGAGCAAAGGAGGGGGGGGAAGTAGAGTTATCAAACAAAATGGCTGACAAAAAGGAGGCAGTTCGAGCAAGCATAGAGAGGGACGATGAGGGAGAGGGGGAAGGATAATGTAGGGGAAAATTAGAGGGGAGGAAGGTTACAACAAGTGAACATCTGAACTAACAGAAAGAAGCTTTGTCAGTGGCTAAGAAGGAGAAGCAGGGAACATAGAGGACGCAAGGGATTCCATTCCAGAGTTGGGGGAGCCAAGAACGACAAATAATTTATAGTAGAGGTAAATCTATGGACCAATGGAATAAGAGACAGACTATAGCGACCTAGGGAAGCGGAAGAAGCAATTCCCAAGAGGGATGGGACAAATTAGTAGCATGTTAGTCGAAATGAAGATTGGGTCGACTATGACTCCACTGGTGACCCCAGATACGGTTACAAAGAATAGGAGCAGCTATGGGGTTGCGGGTGGATAGAGAGAGGGGGAGGGGCGAATGCAAGGGCAGCGGGATGATGGCCTTCTTTCTCAACTTGGGAGTTTACATCAGGGACGAATGAGGTGCAGGACTTGGTGTGGTGACAATAAACTTTGCATGTTAAGCATTGGGGAGGGATCAAATCATAGAAAACCTGTTGTTTGAAGGAATGATCTTTATCATCCATCACAATAACAAAGGATAGAGGGAGAATATCAACAGTAACATCGATACAATTCCTACCAACGGAGAGTCTGTCTTTTTTCTGGTTCTTTCATCAGAGAAGAGATGCAATCTAATAATAGACTGATGGTGCTTAGACCTTTTTTGCACCATTAATGGAGAGGAAGGTTGGGGAGAACAACCCAAAGGGGAAGAGACGGGAAATCTTGTGAAGATGCACATATTGGTCCCATTGCTTGAGAAAGAGGGGCTTTTTTCCTATTTTCCATGGTATTGTTTCAAGGACTCTAGTTTTGTCTTCTTTAAGGGAGAGATTGAAGAGAAAGATACCATTTTCAATGAGGAAGGTGTCTATTGATCCATGAATTTTCCATTGCTTAAAGAGGGAAGTTTTGGCAATGGAGAAAGGGGGTCGATTGCCTAAGAAGTGACCCACAAGACAATTTTTCCATCTTGAGATTTTAGGGGGCAAGAAGGTTGGAAGGGTAGATACTAACCTTTTGGTTGTCAACGATGGAAGGAAGGATGAAGCAAAGATTGAGTCTGTAAGCCAAAGGAGGGCGAAGAGAGGGTTGGATGTGACCAGTCCAAGGATTGCTAGAGGAGAGGGAGGGAGGGTGGGGGATGAGGGAGGGAGGAGGGAGGTGTTGGGGCAAGGCTAGAGAGATTTGTAGGAGGAGAGGGTTGGAGGGGGGTAGTCGAGAGAGGGGATCTTGTGGAGGAGACCACCAGGGGGCAAGTGGACATGGGCGGCTCAAGGGAGGGTCATGGGAGATTCTATTAGAGATACTCCTCTACAAAAACATGAGATTTAATTTTAATAAGAAAGAAAAAGATCCCACGGCCGATGATCCATTCCCTCCTGGATATAATCCACCAAACCTTACAATCAATCCTAATGACTACGGATGTGACACTTAATTGCTTTGCCTTTTGTATCCCTTCGAGCATTCTTCACCCTTTCAAATCCTGAATGCACCCTAATTTAGGGGCTATGACTATAATTTATCCCATTCCATGGTATTCATTTAATATTTAATTGTTAGCATTTCTCACCTATTTGTTGATGTCTAGTTATAGTTCTAAACATTCACCTCTCTTAACAATCTAGGTTTCACATTCTCACACACTCACTATAGGAGAGAAGGGAAAGACATTGGTTGTCTTTGGATTGATTTACTAGCTCTTTAATCGATCCCCCAAAACATCCCTTTTGTAGATAATGATGATATGGTTTTCCATATTGGAGCAATCACCAATCAATACCTAAATCACGCCAAATGGGTCAAAATCATTTATGGTCCGATTTATAAGTAATTTGAATTCAAAATTGAAATGAGTAGAGAAAAGATTAATTTTCTCATCATCTCCCTAATTTTGTTGTAAGATCCCAATCCAAAGGATTAAGACCAATAACATCTATCGTTGTAGGATTCCTATTCAAGATCATTGTAGTTCCTTTTTGGGCGGTTGTAGGACCGACGTACCAACGAGCCATGACTGCACTCTTTCATGATATGATTCACAAGGAAATGGAGGTCTCTGTCAATGATACCTTCTCAAAGGAACCGTACGTGACACTCTCGCGGGTGGTATCGGGTTGAGCAGCCAAAGCTGTCAAGCAAGCAGTGGTCCCGAGTAATTCAGTTCAATTAGGTTTGAGAGATATATTCCATCTTACCTAAAGAAACCCATGCAGATAAGTTTCTGGATGCCAACTTGGTCCTCAGACCCTAAAAAAACGTTCAGATATTATAGTAGATATATATATGCTATAAATCGAGTACAATATCTAAAACCAAACCATGTAGGAATCAAATTTAAGAACCGGATAGGTTGGATATGATTGCTGATTTTTCAGAACTGAGGTAGGATTTGATCCAATCTTGGATCACTCGAATACTTTGAAACCAAATCAAAATCGAATTAAATACCTGATTCCGGGCCGATTTACACAGCTACGCTCGGGTCCAGTCGATTTGTTGGGGTCTATAGGACATTTTAGTTTATTTACTTATTTGAATTTTTATTATTTATTTCTGTCTCGAAATCTTTTAGTTGGGCAGTTGGGCTACATTTCCTTTCACTTTTCACTCGTAGAGTTAGATCTCATTACGAGATCGATCTTCTTTCAATTTCAACCATAGAGTATATAGACTACAATTATTTTGGTGACAGTTTTAGATTAAGACTTTTAATTTTGTTTTATAAATAGTAAGTTGTAATCGATAGGTATATTGAATAAAATGGAATATTGAGTTGTGGTTTAAGAGTCGTGTGGCTTGTGCGATTCCATCCCCACTTCTCTCTTGTCTCTTCTTCTTCTTCCCAGTGATACTTCCCCCTTCTTCTCATCCTCTTGTTCCGCTATTTCTCTTGCCCTTCAGGGATTCCCTTTACTTCTGATGCCCTATTCTGGTGCAAATTCTGGGTTTTGTAAGACATACATCAGTCTCAAACTATGGGGCTTGAATACCTACCTTGGGGTTATATTATCAGTGGAATCTGAGACCTAAAGTTGGGTATGTGGATGCATTGCAGAACCGTTCCAGATCAAGTTTCTCCTTCCCTCCGCCAGTACCAAGTTTCAGCATCCTTTTTTCGTTGATATTTGCTTTTTTTTAGCTAGGTTGTGCGTTGCTTTCTATAGCTCTCGGGGTGAGTAAACTTCTCCCAATATTTCAAATTGATTGGGTTGGTGTTGAGGGAGATTTCCCCTCAAAGGAATTCTATTTTTCCGCCATAGGTCTCGGCTGAAGGTCAGGGACGACTTTGCCTTCCCACAGTTCGTGTTTCTTTTTTATTTTAAACCTAATTTCCCATATTACCCTCCCCTTGTGTCATTAGACCCCTCTTATCCTTATTTGGTTCCTGTATGTTATCTTAATCCTAATCCCATTGGTGAACAAGGAGGAAGAAACAGTGTAAGGAGGACGAAACAGTGTGGATCTGCGTCAGTACTAATGTTCAAAGGCAACAACCTCACCTCCAGGATTTTCGAGCGTCAAATTCGCACGCCTCCTCCCGGCACCAGTGTATGGGTTGTCTTATTTGTTGTCCCCTCCTTTTTGAGGCTTATATGTAGGTGATGCATCATCCCAGTTGCTTTTGCCTACCGTTTGATGGATATATCGGTTTATTTACTGGCTGGGTTCATCATATATTAATATGCAGGTTTTATTTCCTTAAAGTAGTTTTACTTGTCTCTGAATGCCTTCTTCTGGATCGCTTGTAAAGTTTGAACCATGCCTATTTGTTGGATGTCTTCTCTTGTCACAGTGTTGTCTGATTTATGTCTTTGATATAAACGTTGGCCATGTTACATGCTGTTATTTTGGCTAGAAGGTGCAAACTATTCCTGACCGGTTTTGCGGAACCACCTCCCACCATAGGAGGATAATGTGGCTCTTAATAGTTTGATAACAGTCAAGGAAAGCGGACAAAGCACGATCCCTGTGTCCTCACGAATGTTCCATTGCAGTGATTTGACAGTTACAGAAGTGTGCGAGCACCTATAGCTTGCTAGTTCAAAAAGATTTATCGTCAAAGGGTTTTGCAAAAATTCATACGAAGTATTATCTATTTTATTTTATTATAAAACCATTATTATGATTTGTTTTATGTAAATGGCAGTTTGTATTTTTGTTCCCTATTTCATGATTAGGGGCATTCTAGATGTGAACATTAGCTGGTTAGCAAGGTTTAAGATCTCACTCTCACCCCCCCCCCATCTCACTAATCCAAAAAAGAGAGATCTCGCTAGATCTCGCCGAGATCATGTATGTTTTCCCAGTCGACATGGTGGCTGGTTTCAGTGGTTATATGGTATTTGTAGTCTTTGAAAGTTGGTATTTATCCTATTTTAGACATTTTAAACACAATGGAAAGATCAGTTTTTAAAATATCAAACCTAAAATTGTACTTTGACTTCGTAGCCTATATAAGTAATCTTCGACTTTTTGAACCTTGGGTTAGTATACTTTGTTCCACAATCCACATTCCACAATCAACACATTGCACAACATAATTATAAGAATTTAAAAGACATCATATGTAAGAAAAATAACTCCAAATGTGGATGTGGAGGTAATATTCGCTATTCAATGAGTGTAGGAATGGAGATCTTCAAGCAAAAGCACCAAAATCCTGGTTCCTTAGTGTTTTTTCTTCAAAAAAGTAGAGAGAGATTTGGCGAGATCTCGGTCGAGTTTTTTGCAATTTATATCTCGCCATGCATCTTGTCTCGCCTTTTAAAAAAAATGAGATAGTAGCGAGATCTCGCCGAGATCCTGAACCATGTTGGCTAGCACTCACTTAGGGTTGGGCTTTATGGTTGGCCATTTCCACCCTTGAGATAAAAAGAAAATCTCAAGGTCACACAAGCAAGGGGATATGAGAAGCTCAAAATACTTGGTTATGGTATAGTTGTCCAGTTGGGGTGAACACCCTGATTACTTGTGAGATCCTTGGAAGTTCAAGTGGTGATATTCTATTATCACATGCAAAATTTTAATTTAACTTGGGGGGGGGGCGGTGGGCTAAATAGGTTTACTTAGTGGAGTTTATAAATTTTCAGATTTCAGCCCTTTTGCTTGATTGTAGAATAATGCATAATATAAATGTTAGAATAAGGATTAGTGTGCCACAGGGGCACATTGGGGGTTTCCCCTCCCCCATCCGGCTGGATGGGGGGTATATAATTGTAAATGTTTTATTTTTTCTGTTTTGTACTCCTATTATGACTCTATCAAGATAGTCATGACTCCTATCATGACTATCATGATTTTATATTATATATAGGGGACTTGTGTGATCAGTTAAAGACACACAAGCATTCTCCCATTATTTTTGTTAACATGGTACCAGAGCCTAATTTCTGATCTAGGTTTTCAGTTTCTTAACAAACCTTCACCTTCTCTCCTCAAAATTGGCTGAATTTTTGAGATCATCATCACCATTACAGAGGAGATCGACCAGACTTGTGGCCCCATCTGCCAAGTCTCTGTATCAAATCTCCCATCTTCTGTGATAATTAGGGTTTTCTCCTTAAACCCTAATTTGCTTATCTTAACAATTCTTCATCAAGCCTGATATTATTTGGAGTATCTCATTACCCTTACTGGGCAATTCGATCCAAGTATAGAAACTTTTTGACGGTTGATTTTGAAGATCTGGTATTCCCCTTTTTCATTGTCGATTTTTTACTAGTTCAATCATGTCTAGAGTAACTACTGTGACCTCTGGGTCTGATGGACAAAGTCGCAATGACTACATGCCTTTTGGGACTAGTTCTGTGAAATTGGACAGAACTAATTACCTCGTCTGGTCTAGATCTACATGCCTTACCATTGCTGGTAGAGGTCTCACTGGACACATTTTAGGGAAATTGAAAAACCCTCTGATGAGGGTAACCCTCAGGATAAATGGGTCACTAATGACTCCTTAGTAATGTCTTACTCGATTGGTTCTATTTATCAATCTATTTCTCGAGGATTTTTGCTATTAGATAATGCTTCTTAGATTTGGGCTGCTGCCAAAGAAACTTATGGGCAACTAGGGAATGATGCTTAGGTATTTGAACTTCGCAAGAAGGTTTGTACCACTACCCAATAGGAATTCTCTGTGTCCAAATATTATGCAAAATTTTGAATTCTATGGTATGAACTGGACCATTATGCAGATTATCATCCAAAAAATGCTGAAGACAGTATTGCTTACACCGAACATGTGGACAAAATTAGGGTGTATGATTTCTTAGCAGGCTTAAATGTCATCTATGATCAGATTCGTGTTCAGATACTTAGCAAATCTCCCTTCCCTACTTTGGAACAATCCTTTGCTATGGTTTATACTAAAGAATGTCGCCGTATCTCGATGCTACATACTCCTACTACTGAAAATTCAGCTCTACAAACTCGATCCGCTATTACCTCTAAAGGAGCAAATCGAATTGGTGATTATGCGAAGGAGATTTTTAAATGTGAACACTACCAAAAATCATACCATACTAAGGCCAACTGTTGGAAGCTCTATGGAAAACCTACTGATTTTGAGGCAAAGCGTACTCGAGGTCGATCTAAAAGTAAAGCCCATCAGGCTGAGACTTCGGACACTCTTTGCAATTGATATTGGACCCTCCCAAGAGGAACTCCAGCTTCCAATTCTTCAACTCCTGCCAATTCAGTCCCTTTAGGTTCTAATTTTGCTCACTCATGTATTTTTTTTGTTTATTGTGCATCAGTCGTCTCCACTCCCTGGATCATTGACTTCGGTGCCACTGATCACATTACCAATTCCACCAGTTTATTTCACCAAGATTCACCTACCTCAGGCAGAGATAAAGTTAGGGTAGCAGATGGCACCCTATCATCTGTCTTTACAAAGGGTACTATCAAGTGTTCTCCTTTATACCTCTGTCTTCAGTTTTACATATCCCTAATTTTACTACTAATTTGCTATCCATTTGTAGGCTTACGAAGGACCTAAACTGTGAAGTAACCTTTTTTCCTTTCCATTGCATTTTCCAAGATTTGGAAACGGGGAAGACGATTGGATGTGGTAAGGTGCGTGGTGGTCTTTATTTGCTTGATAATGGTTGTCTCCCTACTGCTGCAGCATCAACAACACCTCATTAGCTACCCTATGCTTCTTCTGAATTGACTCAATGGCATTGTCGTTTGAGACACCCACCAATTGGGGCCTTATCTCTTTTATTTCCACATTTAGTTTAATTATGTACTAGGGATAAACTCTTTTGTGAGGCTTGTAATCTGGCTAAACAGACTTGTTCCAGTTATTTACCTTTAAATAAAAGCTCTTCTATTTTTCATTTGGTTCACTCTGATGTATGGGGTCCATCTCTTTGGACATCTATTTCTGGGAATAGGTGGTTTGTGTCCTTTATTGAGTGTCACTCTAGAATTATTTGGATTTATGTGATGCGGCATAAAAGTGAAGTGTTCGGTTGTTTTGAGCGGTTCTATAAAATGATTCAGACTCAATTCAATAAAATTATGCGTTCTGATAATGGAAAAGAGTACATGGAGGGTCAGTTTCAAAAATAAATAGTTGATCATTGGATTCTTCATCAGACAAGCTGTGTTGACACTCTTGCTCAGAATGGGGTGGCTGGACGCAAGAATAAGCACTTTTTGGATATTGCTTGAGCCATGATGTTTGCTAGAAGGTTCCATCTCAGTATTGGAGTGATGCTGTACTCACAACAGCTTACCTAATCAATCATATTCCTGATTCCTCCAAAGACTTTGGAGTGTGTCTACTATGCTAGGGATCATCACTCACTAGGAAAATTGGAACCTTGAAGTACGAAGTGTATCTTTCTGGGTTACTCTCCTACACAGAAAGGATACACGTGTTACCATCCTCTTAGCCAGCGTACAATAGTAACAATGGATGTGTTTCATTAATCTGTTGGTTACTACTCATTGTTACCTCTTGAGGGGGAGTCTGGAGTTACTAGTGAAGAAGAGATGACTCTGAATCTTTTTGCTCCACCAGTATACCCATCATCATCACCTCAGGATCCTCATGCTCCACCCTAGTTAGCAAATTCGGGTTCAAGAATTATTTGGATGGAGAATTATTTGGAATAATTCGGTTGGTTAATTTAAGGGTTCAATAAAAAAAAGCGGGCAAAATAAAAATCGGATTAAGGAATTATTTGATTATGAAAATAGAAGTCGGGCAAAAAATTTGAATATTATTTTTATAATTTATTGTACAACAACAAACAACCAAAACCTTATCCCAACTTAATGGGGTCGGTTACATGGGGATACCAAGCAAGGATGAGCGCAAGGATCCATGCAAAAAGATTGACCGATTATGACTAATCATAATAAGTGCCGGTTGTTAACCTGACGCACATATTTTTATAATTTATTGTATATGTTTTATATTATTAAGTATTTAACTTGATATGTGCACCTAGAAAGAGCAAATTACTATAGTTCAAATATAAAATACAATCAAAACTTGGAAAAAGTTGTCATTGAGTGATGGAAACAATGGTTACATTAATCTAATTTCTAAATCAAAACTGTCTTTTGACCAAGGTTTGAAATTTCGTTTTGTTTTGGGGGGTTCAAAAACATCAACTTGGGGAGATCTTGACCGAGTTATTTTTTTTTTCCTGTTTCGGTGGTCAAACGACCATATTTTGACTTGAAATTTGGTGGGTAGCTTATTTTAAGGTTAATAAACATGCTTAGAACATAAAAATGCAAAAAATATTAGAATATGACATTGTTTTAGAGTTGCACCTTTGTTTGGCAGCAACCGTCGAACTGTTTTGGAAATTTTACCTGTTTTATTGCTAGAACAAGATATAATATGATAGTGAAACAAATAAATAATGTATCTAAGCCATGATCAAACATACATCAGCATTAATTAACTAATATTTAGAGTATTAGAGTAATATACTATGCGACTCCCTAATTCACAAGTCCCAACTAAAGTTATCCACTGAGCATATTAGTTACACAATAGTACAACAGTAATCATAATGACTATCTACTATCTACTGGAAAGAATTATGACGGCCTGGCTAGATTCCACGCCCAGTACGATGGAGTCGATGCGCATTTTCCTTTGACTGCCATAGTTGTCATGGCGTTGCCAAGGCGGCGATTTGGCGTCCTGGCGAAAAAAGAAATTCATGGCAGTGCTACGATATACGTGACTCACAAATGGCGGTCACCATTGGCTGATAGGCATCGCCATGGATGCCAGGTCACGCTTGATTCACTAGGCAGTCGATTTTTTGTAAAATGCAGGGTGATTTTGATAGGGCTATATTGATTTTTAATGATTTGATGTTGCTTAATGTTGGTTTTATATGTTATGGGGTATATATTATAGGCTTGTAGCATGCTAAATAACTTTAGAGAATCGGGGAAATAAAAAACTAGCATACTAAATAACTTTAGAAAATAGGGAAAATAAAAAATGACACATGGGCGATTTGACTGCCATGGCAACGCCATAATGGGCGATTCATCGCCAAATCCATTAGCCACCCCTCCACCACCTTGGATCGATTTGACGCCGTGACAACTATGCTGACTGCACCACAGATGCATGCCACGTCATAGTTTGAGAGAAGAATCGAACGTAGTCCTCCACAACTGCCAAAAAGACTGAGTCATCTACATACTGAAGGTAACCTATCTTAGGGTACGTATCACCACCATAGTATGAAGAAGAACCTGCCATTGAACTACCATCAACTGATGGTTCCGGCAACATGTACGGGTTGGCTGGGTATGAGAATAAACTGTCCACAAATCCACTACAATGTGACTGGGTTTGGGAGCCATAGTCAGTACTACTACTAGGAATGGATGAACCAGATGTATGCTCCATCCCAGTGAATTGACCATAAGGTCCATGATACTCCGATCAGGTGCTCTCTCCAGTAAATGACGGGGCACGCCATTGCCCACTCCCTCTACTCTCACTGTGAGGATGACTATCCCCTTCATTCAAACTCATTCTGCCAATAGAAGTAGATAGACTATCAATGTCCATACAATCTTGTTGCTTATCACCCTGATGCTGATGCATAGAAAAAAGAATGTCATTATTAACTTACAAGTATATGGTAGTTGCTTATATTTTATTCTTACATAAAATTATTTTTTAATCAATTTTAGAAAATTTTTAATGACATAATACAACGAAATCAAATATGGTATAACATAACAAGCATATAGTATGCTCCAAAACACTTTAATATCAATCTTCTATTTTTCTTTTATTTTTAAAATAAAAACAGTATTTTTCCCTATTTTTAAAATTAATTTTCAATTATTAATCTATTTTTCATATTTTTTAAAAATTAAAATAAATAATTACTGGCTGGAAAAAAATTTCACTCCGATGGAGTCGTAGAACAACCATTGGTGACTAACATATATATAATTGACATCCATTAAAGCAATATTTATCATAAAAAGTAATAATGTATGTTAATGGAAAACGAATTTTTAAACCAGAAAAATAAAAAAATATTTATGTAACAAAAAAAATTTCGACTCCGTGAGGTCATAGATCGGCCTCTAGTGTTAAACATATAAAAAATCTACAAGCATCCAACATGTATTATATACTATTTAAAGAAAAATGGTTTTAGAGAAAGAACTTTACATTTCTTAAGGTTTGAATGTGTAGATCTTCTTGTAGGAGAGATTTGGAAGTCAAAATGTGTGATGATGTGGCTAATTAGAGGCTTGTTGGAGTGTTTTTTTGTTTCAAAATTTGCAAATGGAACCGAAACTAGTGAGACATGCAAGACAGTCGAAATTTCGACTGTCTCAACGAAATATGGTATTTATAAGGCTTGGAATGTATCGTTTCGGTATCTCGCCGAGACGATACCGAAATCTCAGCCGAGTTATGGTACACATATTGATTCGTGCCATGTTTCGTTTCGACAGAAAAAAAGAGAGGCCAAAATACAGAAATTTCACCGAAATTTCAGCGAGATTTCGAACCATGCTTTTGATCCATAAAAGAAAATTCCTACTGTTTAATTGGAACTTGTTCTCTCTCTTTTGATATTCTTATCGTCTCGTGTCAATACTTGCATGTACTATTACTACTATCTATGTTTCACTTTTTCATGTAGTTTCCTTGGCATACAGAATTGGATTGATTCAATTTATTGACCTTCTTTGGAGATCAAAAAATGCAAATTCACCTCTATTGCCGCTGCTTCTAATCCTTTTTCCCTGGACTAATCCATTGAGGATGGATAAGTAGAGAGTACAGAGTACAGAGCTTATCCAATCATAATCATCTTTTGGTATACATTATTTCTCCTAGGCAAGCTCCATCCTTGAACAGTTTCAGATTCAAAAAAATGTGCATGACTTTCTAGGATGGGAAATTTAAGGTTATTTTCAGGATGGGAAAATCACCATGGAAGCAATTATCCAAATAAATTAAACAGTGATAGAAGGATTCAGATCCAAATAAATCAAACGGTACGCTTGACATAAAAATTACTCAAGAAAAGCCTAACAGAACGAACGGTGCTAGAAGGATTCAGATTCAAATAACATTACTTGTTAAAGACCACATGTTGGTGTTTGTGTGCCTGCAACCAGCAGAGAAGAGAGTCAAGACAGCAAGAAGGATTCAGATCAGTGGATAGCTGCTAGATGCAAAACAGAGGTTGAGTGGTTAAAGACCACAGGCTGGGCCGCTGGTGTTAGAAGGAATGAAGGATTCAGATTCAAAGTTTAAAGAACAAAACAGTATTAAAAAAAAAAAAAAAAAAAAAAAGAAGAAGAAGAAAAAGGCACACCTGTGTTCGTGTGCCTGCAACCATCAGAGAAGAGAGTCAAGAGGAATGGGAAAAGTGGAAAACCCTATTCGGTCAAGTGGTTTTTTTTTTGTTTTGTTTTGATTTTTTTTTTTTAAAGTGGGTTTGAGTGAACCTAATCGAATAATTGGGTTTTAATTCGGTTCGGCCCGGTTTATTCGCGTTTTAAAATCAAATTAGAAAAAGCGTGAATTTTACCTTTTTTATTTTTTATTCGGATTTGGTCAGATTTTTTCATATAATAGCCGAATAATTCGCAAATTATTCGGCAAATTAAATAACTATGTGAATTATTTGGAAAATTAAATAACTATGTGCTCCACAAGATAGTGAAGGGGCAGAACTTATTTTTCCAACTCAGGGGGAGATGACTCCTATTGTTCCAACACAAGGGGAGATGACTCCAGTTCAGAGAATCATTGGTGAATTCCAGAGATAAATTGATGATTCCACTCTTCAAGTTTATAGTAAGGGACACACCAGAAATAAGCAACTTCAGACCATCACCACTACTACAACACATTTACACATCCCTTTATAAGCCCTGGATCCAGAACCGACTGAGCCTCATACTTCAGGTATAATCTCTCCTTCTGATCAACCTATTACCCTCAGAAAAGGCACTAGGACCTGTACTCAACACCATATATCTCATGTTGTTTCATATGATTCTCTTTCTCCTTCCTATCGTGCCTTTGTGTCTTATTTTTCATCTACTTGTGTCCCTAAGAATTGGCATGAAGCTCTTGTAGAAAAAAAATGGAAGGTTGCAATGGAGGAAGAAATGGATGCCTTAAAAAGGAATGCTGCATGGGAACTTGTGACTCTTCCACCTGGGAAGAGACCTGTTGGCTACAAGTGGGTGTTTGGGGTAAAACAAAACATCGATGGTTCTATTGACAGATACAAGGCAAGGCTTGTGGCTAAAGGGTTTACTCAGACTTATGGAATCGACTACCAGAAGACATTTGCAGCAGTTGCCAAGTTGACCTCTGTGCGAGAGTTACTCTCATGTGTTGTGAACCTAGGATGGGAACTCCAATAACTTGATATAAAGAATGCTTTCCTCCATGGAGAGCTCAATGAGGAAATCTATATGGAAATTCCACCAGGTTTCTCTAGCACAAGAACTTAAGGCAAGGTCTGTAAGTTGAAACATGCTCTCTGTGGTTTGAAGCAGTCACCTAGAGCGTGGTTTGGAAGATTTCACTAGGTTATGACATCTGTAGGTTATAAGCAGTGTAATGCTGACCACACAATGTTCATAAAGAGGTATGGTGAAAAAGTTACTATACTCATTGTCTATGTGGAAGATATCATGGTAACAGGAAATGATGACACTGTGATTGATCATCTCAAGGGTTTTCGGGGCAAAGAATTTGAGATAAAGGATCTTGGAAAGTTATGGCACTTTCTTGGAATTGAAGTTTTTTTGGATGAATAAATAATTCATTACCAAAGAGAGAATAATATACAACCCTTAGAAAGAGGGGGGGGGAGAAAGAAGGCAAAATCTCATAAAGAGGCAAGATTCCTGATTACAGAGCGAGGAAGCTCCTAGGAAGCAACAATGTGACAATTTCTGGGGTAGGGGGAACAAGTGGAAGAGAGATCTTGGCTTTGACGTCAAAGAAGATGGAGTTCCAAATCTTTTCCAAAGGCCGAGAGTTGGAGGTCCATTTCCTATGATTTCTTTCCATCCATATTTGGTTTCGAGTGGCACAGAAGGCGAGCTTTCCCACATAGTCACAAATGGTCTTTCCTTGGAAGGTCATGTCCATCCAGATCCATTCCCTTTGCAGAGGGAGGATTCTTCTATTGACAGGCCAGCATTTGGAGAGAACAAGCTTCCTGATGAAGGAGGAGACTGGGCAATCAAAGAAGAGATGATCTGTGTCTTTAGGCTGAGAGCCACATAGATGGCAAGCAGGAGAGGCATGGATTTCCCGATGGTTGAGGAAAGCTTACGTGGGGAGGCAGTTCTTTAGGGCCCTCTAGGCGATGAACTCTGACGAGGGATATGATGCTTGAACCAAATGAGCCTATGCTAGGGAGAGGGGGTTCCATGAGCTCTAAAGAAATCCCATGCTGATTTTGCACTGAATTGATAGTCGGATCGTGGCTCCAAAGAATAGTATCAATCCTCCTGAGCCCTCTAAGAGGAATGGATGATAGGGATGACCAGATTTCAGCTATCTGGTCAGATGTAGGGGCCGGGGTGGCTCAATAACTAGAGTTGATGACATCAACAACCATAGAATGCCTAGGGAGCCCTGAATTGTAGATATTTCTCGCACTTAGATCCTGCGAAAGGAGGCCTTTTGGATGCCAAGTGTCCAGCCAAAGATAGGTGGAGGTACCATCCCCAATGTGAATGGAGATAACTCTGGAAGCCATAGGTCTTAGAGAGAGGATCTTGCGCCACGCCCAAGAGGCATCGGAGGGAGGGCGGACTGACAAAAAAGAATCCCTTCTGAGAAGTTGAGAGTACACCCAATCAACCCAGATGCTTTTCTTTTTGTTAACCACCTTTTAGATAAGCTTGAGAACACCTGCCATGTTGACATCCTTGATGCTTCTCATACCAAGACCCCCTTCTTTCTTAGGGAGACAAATAGCAGCCCGACTTAGGGGGCGAAGGAATCTAGAGGAATCACACCCTTTCCAAAGGAAGGAAGCAAACTGAGCTTCCATCTTGACAATTGTCTCTTTGGGCAAACCGAAGATGCCAGACCAGTAGATGTCGGATGCCTGGAGGACTGATCTGATGAGTTGAAGGCGGCCAGCAAAGGATATAATCTTTCCTTTCTACAGTTGGAGGCGTTTCCTAATATTGTCCAGCGTAGGGGAACAATGGTGGCTTGAGAGCCTTGCAGGCATGAGCGGGAGGCCCAAATATTTGACAGGAAGGGAGCCCAGAGCAAAACCTGTTTTCTGAAGAAGAGAGGCCTTTGAAGCATCTGAGATTCCAGTCAAAATGATGACAAATTTCCCAGGATTGATGCAAAGACTAGACATCAATGCGAAGAAATTCAGACAACGCATGATAGTGCCAAGGGAAGAGTCATCGGCCCGGGAGAAGATCATCAGATTATCAGCAAAAGCAAGATGTGAGCCTGACGGTCTTGCATTTGGAGATGGGGATGATGGAACCCTGATCCGAGGCAGATTGCAGGCTGCGAGAGAGAACCTCCATTGCAAGGTAAAATAGGTAGGGGACAACGGGCATCCCTGTCGAATGCCAGTAGAAGAGGAGAAGTACCCCGCTAAGCTACCATTAACCAGCATTGAAAATTTGGGAGAGGCAATACAGTGGAAGATCCAGTTGGTGAAGACAGGGGGAAGCTCATCATGTTGAGCACTGAAACAATGAAATCCCATCTTAGTGAGTCGAAAGCTTTATGGATATCAATTTTCATAAGAGCTGCAGGGGGTGGGTCTTCCTTTTAAAGCCTCTAACAATCTTTTGACATAGAAGAATGTTATCTCCAATGGATCTTCTAGGGATGAAGGCAGACTGGTTGTCACTATTGATAGAGTTAATGATGATCTTGATCTAGTTGGCCAGGATCTTCGCTATAAACTTATATAGCAGTTGCGAAGGGAGATTGGCCTGAAGTCATTCATAGTGTCCGCCCCTTCTTTCTTGGGAATGATACAAGGGAAGGTATGTTTGATATCCTTGATCTGACTGGGTTTAAAAAAGCTCTTTATTGCTTTGATAAGATCCTCTTTTATGATATCCCAAGCAGAATTGAAGAAGCCCATGCTCAATCCGTCAGGCCCAGAAGCTTTGCTGGCTTTATGGGCTTGGATAGCAACTGTTATCTCTTCGTTAGAGGGAGTGGCCCAGAGCATTGGGGCAAAATTGTCTGGAACAAGCTTGTTTATAAGTCCCTCTGGAATGGGTAAGCTCGGGGAAGCCTCAGGGTTGAACAAGAGCTTGAAGTGATTGACTTCTACCTCTTTTATCTCTTCCACTTTTGTAACTCGAGAACTATTAGAAGATGTAAGCATGGAGATGGAGTTGAAATTATTTCTAGCTTTCACGGATCGATGGAAATAAGAAGAGTTGGAGTCTCCTAGATCCAGCCAATTGATTCTAGCCTTCTGCCTTAAGAAGCTTTCTTCCTGGGCCAAGAGAGAAGAAAGAGTTGCAGATTCAGCTTTCTTCTCCTCAGCGAGGGAGGAATTCAGATGATCAGACTGAAGACGCGTCTGGATGGAGGATAGACGGATCCTGCAATTAGGGACAAGAGAAGAGATGTTCCTATATGTGTTTGTATTCCCAAGCTTTAAGGCTTCTTTGACATTTCTAAGCTTTTTGGCTAAGGCAATGAGAGGGGTCGAGTAAGCTTGTATAGGCTTGAGCCAGGCATCCCTGACAACATTGGTATAATCAGGGTGAGAGGCCCACATATCAAAGAATTTAAAGGGCTTTGGACCAAAGGATATGTAGGGGAGGATTGAAAGGTGGATGGGGCTGTGGTCTGAGGTGGAGGGGGGCTCAAAAGATGCATGGGAAGGAGGGGAAGGTTGAAAGCCAAGCTTCATTTACAAGCATCTTGTCAAGCTTGCAGGCAATGCGGGAAGAGCCATTTCTTTTATTGTTCCAGGTAAATTTTATGCCAGACTAGCGGTGGTCATCGACCCCAATACAGCCATTGAAGGAGTCAATGTTTGCTATGTTCTGATGCCCTCCTTGTTTTTCATGAGAGTAACGAACAACATTGAAATCTCCACAAATCCCCCAAGGACGAGAGCCCACTTGACCAGCCTAGGAACGAAGGTCATTCCAAAGGGATTCTCTGCCAACCATTGAGTTAGAGGCATAGATAGTAGAGAACAGGATGGAGAAACTACAAGCAGGATCAGAGATGGCTAGGTGGAGCAACTGGGAGGAAGCAAAAATGAGAAACTGTAATGGATTTTGGATTCCAGAGAAAACAGATTCTCCCGTTGGGGTGGTGGGAGTGGTTGGTAAGGTAAGACCAGGCAGGAGGCTATGGAGGAGGCTATACGAGCGAAGGAAGATTTTTTAACATGGGTTTCCAAAAAGCAAGAAAAATTTGGACGGAGGTCCTTTTGAAGCAAATGGGCAGCAACGTGCTTATTAGGGGAGTTCAGACCCCTAAGGTTCCAGACTAAGGCTTGCGACATAGGTAAGGAAGGTAGAAGGCGACTCATGAGCTGTAGGGATGGGGCAAGCGGAAGCAATTGGTGGGCGTGACTTACTGCGTCGCTGATAAGAGCGATGCGAAGGGGAGGGGAGGACAAAAGGATTCAAGGACTCGGTGGAGGTCAATGAAAGAGAGAGGCGAGCTTTCCTGGAAGGAGGAATCGTTGGAATATGTTGAGTGTTGGGTAAGGAAAACGGGTTCTTGGGGGTCCAATGGGTCAGGGCTGAAGTTGCAATGGGCTGTGAAGGTTTAATAAAAGAAGGCTTAGGGGATAGAAAGGAAGAGAGGTGGGCCAAAGGGGGGTTTTTCGTGGATGGCCAGGAAGAGGCAGTATCTAAGGATGGGCCAGAGGAGGTGGGTGGGCCTGACTCTCTAAAGTAGAGGGCGGAGAGAGCGGGACCACCCTTGGTTCAACCAAGGCAGTGGTTGACCCAGAATAGTTAGAGACAAAAGGGTCTTCCAGCGAGGTCAGAGGCAGCATTCCAGAAGGAGAAAACTCTGTAGCAATGTTGCAGCGAGGGCCAGAGGTGGGCTTCTTAGGGTTTGAGGTCTCGTCAGCAGAGGTCTCTTCTTCAGAGGTATCTTCAGCAGAGGAAGAGAGATCACAAGAGGAGGAGCCAGAGGATGATGAATCAGCAAAATCATCTTTAGAGGCTTCAGTGGAGAGATCTTGGGAACTGATAGGGAGATCGATGTCAGGAGGGCAGGCAGGTAAAGCCTGCACGCCTTGTTCCTCATCTAGCTGCAGAACCGAGAATTGATTGTCCGGAGGGCAACGGGCCATCATGGACTAGAGGATGCAACTCCAGAGCGATGGCGGTGGGTCGGATGCGTTCCCAGCGTCTTACGGGGCCTCGGCCTCTCCCCGGAGGAGTAATAAAAGGGCGATCATTAGAAATAAACATGATTGATCGGTCACGGAGAGGGGGAGGGGCAAATGAACTTTCTGCAGAGGTCTTTGGGAGGCAAGAGTTTGTATTGTGCCCGAAGACCTTGCATCACAGGCAGTGAGGAGGCTTCCAGTCGAAGGTGATGGGTTATTGAAAGCATGCTTCATCCCCGTCTTGAATGGTAATGGAAGAGGGAAGGGGGAGCAGAGGCTGACGCCTACACGCAAATCCGAATGAAGGCGAGTCTATCTTTCTTGTTGGTTCTGGCGTCAGAGCAGATCAGGGAGCCCAGCACCGATCCGATGATGCTCAGGCCCTGGGAGCACCAAAATTGCAGAGGGAGGATCGATAGAGAGATCTAAAGAGGGATGGTGGAGAAGTCCACCTTGTTTAACAGAAGCTGCCTATGCCACAGATGAAGGAAGATTGGCTTGCGCCTGAAAAGCCGTGGGCCACCTTCCATGCATTGGTTCTTGTCACCTTCATAAGAGAATTTGAATAAAAAGAAACCATGGTCCAACAGTCCATAGAGCTTGAGGGCCTCCATTGCTTGAGAAGGGACTGCTTGACCAGGAGAAATGGCGGGTGCCTTCCCAAGAAATGGCCAATGAGGGAACCTGACCATTTGTAAGCTTCGTCGTCGAGGATTCCCGCCGAGCATTTAGTGAACAGATAATCACCTAGAGTGCAGGGGGAACAAAATGCAGGGGGAGGCCGTTAGCAGGGGTGCTGACGACAAAATTGTGGTGGCCATTCCATACATTTGCCAAAGGAGGGAGTGGAGGTTTAGGGAGGGGATTAGAGGTGATGGGGGCAGGTTCCGGATGGGAGGTAGAGGAGGTAGTAGCAGTGGAAGGCCCCCTAGCAGGGGAAGGAGCCATAAGGGCCAGAGGTCAGGGAAGAGCCTTCATCCGACAGTCAGGGAATTTTTTTTTATAGCTGGTTCTAATGAATGATTTGGAATTGAAGTTGCCAAGTCCTCAAAAGGCATCTTTCTCTCTCAAAGGAAGTACATCCTTAATCTGCTTTCTGAGACAGGTATGTTGGGTTGTCATCCTTCTGGTATTCCTATGAAGCTAGTAGCCGGCTCAAGAGAAAGGAGGGTGAACCAGTTGACAAAAGCCGCTACGGAAAACTGATATCTCTCACATACACGACTTGACGTTGCTGTGGCTATAAGTTTGGTCAGTCAGTTTATGCACGATCCTTATTCCTCTCATATGGAAGCTGCTATGCATGTCTTACGATACTTGAAGTTAGCTCCAGGAAAAGGGATCCTCTTATCTCCTCATGATCACCTCCGAGTTGAAGCTTATACAGATGCTGATTGGGCTAGCTCACCTAACAGAAAGTCTATCTCTAGTTATTGTACCTTCAGAGGAGGGAATCTTGTCACTTTGCATAGCAAGAAGTAGAATATGGTGGCTAGATCTAGTGGTGGAGCAGAATTTTGTGCCATGGCACAGGGGATTTGTGAGTTACTATGGTTGCGTACACTTTTGGATGATATTGGTATACATGGTTGAGTTACATGCTTTATTGTGATAACAAGACTACTATCAATATTGCTCATAATCTAGTACAACATGACCAAACCAAACATGTGGAGATTGATAGGCACTTCATTAAAGAGAAGTTGGATGTTGGTTTGACTTGTGTTCCCTTTGTGAAGTCTGGTGATCAACTAGCTGATGTGTTCACTAAAGGACTAGTTGGAAAGTTGTTCCATCCTAGTTTAGTCAAGTTGGGCATGTGTGACAACTATGCACTAACTTGAGGGGGAGTGTTAGAATAAGGATTAGTGTGCCACAGGGGCACATTGGGGTTTTCCCCCATCCACCGACCCTAATTAGGGCGGGGCGGCTGGATGGGTGGTATAATTGTAAATGCTTTATTTTTTTTCCCATTATTTTTGTTAACAATAAATTATAACCATAACCATATAAATTGCACAAAAATTTATCGTGTTTCGACTTAACTGAGTCTTGTCCACTCCTCACAAGATCCTTTTGAGAGGTATTCCACTAGTTCTCATAGTTCTAATTCTCCTATGTTTTAAGAGAAATTTCGTATGTTTCCCAGGTTGCTACCCTTTCCGAAACGAAACTAGGTACCACTATGTAAACATACTTGGTTTTGACTGGTTTCAAATAGGTCCTTGAGGTTTCAACGGAATTTCAACTGTTTCGACCGTTTTGGTTGGACCAACCTTTATAAAATACGTTGTTTCGTGCGAAACAAGGTTGGTTTCTAAATTTCGACTCCTATCTCTACTGTTTCATGGGTTTCGATTGGGAAACTTCTTTGAAGTTAAAAAAAAAAAAACTCATTTTTGTGACAAAATCCTCATTATACTACCATAACTTGCATTATCAAGGTAGATCTACCTATAGAAGAATACTTGGATATGGTGGTGGGTATGGTGAATCTTCTTTTCATTTGGACATGGAGGTGGTATTGGTGGGTTATCTTTTGTTGACAACATCTTCAGGCTTCTAGCCCAACCATGCGTGCCACCTCACATCCTTTTAGTCTGAGTGAGCTATTCCCTAGGTTGGGATATCTTCAAGATGTTGATGTCAATCTTATAGATGGGCAGTGATGGAGTATGAAAGTAGTTGGGCCGAAAACATGCATGGGACCATAGTTATGAAGGCACCAAGGCGGTGGAGGGGTGCCTAAGCACTTAGGCAACAAGTCGCCTTCCCAGGCAACTAAGGTGACTGAGTGTTATTTTTTATTGCTCCTTGTTTCTAACATTACTTAGTATGATACGTATACCTTATGTCATAAAAAATCAACAGTAAGCCATATCAAGTCATCAAAAATCATCATTAAGCCACATCAAGTCATTAAAAATCAATATTAAGTCACATCAAATTATAAAAAATCAACATAAAATCACATAAAGTCATCAAGAATCAACATTTAGAGAAATGTTCTAACAAGTTTGACTGATCAAATAATTTTATTTTTAAATGAGATTTTTTGTATTAGGTATAGCAGATAACTAACTTTCCAACATGTCTAAGATTTACTTAAATTGAGTTATAAAGACAAAGTTATGTCTTGGTTAAACTTATTTTAAAGTGCGAATGCTATTAAAATTATATAAATGAAAATAATTTTATGGACATCAAAATAAAAGATTATTTTTTCGGACTTTTGGTTTTTAGCAATGTTATACCATGATAAGATTTATGAAGTTTTCAAAATTGAGAAAAACCCCAGTATTTAAAAGTTGAAAGCTCCCTTACAACAAAATATCCAATTTTTGTTCTTGGACTGGGGATTTGACTTCTTATCCTTTTGGAATTTGATTTAATATGTTTTTATTGGATTTAAATAGGGGTGTTTGTTTATTTAAGAATAATAAAAAAGGTAAATGAAATAAGTCGCTAGTGCAATAAAGCGATAGTCGCCCAGTCCCCAACTAGGCCTCTTGGATGCCTAGTTGTCGCCTAGGTGACACCTAGGCGATGCCTTGGCAACTATGCATGGGACTAATGTGTTGCATTAAGAGGAGCGGCTACAACGTCTGCAATGGTACGTGGCTCGTGGATTGGAGCCGCTTAGAAACTGCTGGAATTGAGTGGTGACAGTTGTATCCCTATCATTTTGCATTATTGCTTGTTTTAATGGCTTATTTCCATTTCCAGTATGCAAGTTATATCTAGACTTAGGCTAATGTATATTGTACTTAGCCGCTCAACGTACACTAGCAAACTTGTAAGAAATAAGCTGTACACAAAAAATTAGAAAAAAAAAAAAAAAAAAAAAAAACCTATCTAGGGGTCCAAACCAAGGTTTCCACCAAGTTAGGAAAAAAGTTCATAGTTTCGACCGAAGTTTTTGGGTCGAAACCTAGTTGAAACCTTGGTTGTTCCTTTCAATATAGTAGGTGGGAAAATCACCTTTACAAACTCTTTTAAGGATAAGAGGATATGCACAATCTCTTTGCAGGATGAGAGTGTCCTTATGAATCTTTTAGTTGAGAGGGACCTACACGCTAGTTTGGGTTGAGGTACAATTAAAACTAATGCATAAACAATCCACTTCTAGAGTTTCACATACTCTTTAGTAAAACCATATATAATAAAAAAAAATGAAAAGGTAAGATATTACCTAAGTGTGGCATGCAACAATGAAATGCATAAATGAATTCGATAGCACCTTAAGTCTTCCTTAAGTTATTCTTGCCAATAGAAAATAGAAGAAGACTTGTAGAAAAACTTCTTGAGTTCCCTTGAAATAAGTGTAGGAAAGTCAAAGCTTGAACTTGATCGTAAAGTAACTTGTATGACTTGATAGCTCACATTAATGCTTCCAGTGGATAGATATTTTGTATATTTAATGAAGTTCATCAAGGGTATTTATATGTGATTAGTGAGTCAAAACAGACAATTATTCTAATCACAAACGGACAAAAATTGTACCTTCCGGTCGACTTGTACGCTCATCCAGTTGACCTGTAAAACTAGCCGTTTAAAATATGACCATTGAACTAACCATTGCAGCTTGCGTGATTCGATTGGCTGGGTTTGAGAAGAAGTCTTGCCTTCTCGATTTCTTCTTTGTTATTTTCTAAATTTTAAGTACCCTCGCCCCCTCTTTTGTTTCCCTATTTGATTTTTTCCCCAATTGAAGAGTTGATGATCCCATGCACATCTGAGTCTCTTTTAAAACCTGTGCTTTATCAAATAGGAATGTTAGAATAGGCGACAATACTTAAAAAAGAAAAAGACATAATTAAGGCGTCCGACTTGAGGTCCAAGGCGTCACCTTGGGCGCCAAGGTGACGCCTTGGAGATCAAGGCTAGTGCCTTTTAAAAGTGCAATGCAGTGAGTGGCTGGGGCCTAAAAAATCGCCTAGATGCCCTGGCAACCATGTCCGCGTCTAGTTGGGTTGTTGGATTCTATAGGATATTTTAGTTTATTTATTTATTTGTATCTTGAAATCTTTTAGTTAGGCTAGAGTTCCTTTCACTCTGTAGTAGAGTTTGATTCCATTATGTGAAAGATCTTTGAATTTCGGTTTTAGACTACAATTAGGACACACTTAATTTTGTTTTATAAGTACAAAGTTGTAATCAGATGATAGGTAGATTGAATAAAATGGAATATTGGGTTGTGGTTTCACAGCTGTGTGGCTTGTGTGATTCCTTCTCCCCTCTCTCTCTCTCTCTCTCTCTCTCTCTTGTCTCTTCTTCCCAGCGATACTTCCCTTGTCTCCTCCTCCCTTCTCTTCTTCCACTATTTCTCTTGCTGTTTCAGGCGTTTGCTGATGCCCTGTTCTGGTGCAAATTCTGGGTTTGATAAGAGAGACATCAGTCTCTCCCATGTTTTGCCCCTATCAGTCTTAAACTTTGGGGGCTTTAATGCTTACCTTAGGATGATATTATTGGTGGAATCTAAGATCTAAAGTTGGCTGTGTGGATGCATTGCAGAACCGATTCAGATCAAGTTTCTCCTTCCCTCTGCCATATTCATTTTCAGCATCCTTCTTTCTTTGATAATTGCTTGTTTTAGTTTGGTTGGGCGAGTAACCTTCGCTCAAAATTCAAATTGATTGGGTTAGTATTGAGGGAGATTCCTCCATCAAAAGCAACTCTGTTTTTCTGTCATAGGTCTCGGCTGAAGGTAAGCTGCAGCTTTTCCTTTCCACGGTTTGTGTTTATCTTTATTTTAAACCTAATTTTCCATACTACCCTCCCCTTATGTCATTATTCCCTCTCATCCTTATTTGGTTTCTATATTTTCAATGCTTTTATTGTTGGGAGCCTGAGTAGGGAATGAACATATTTTTATCATTTTTTGGGAACGAGTAGGTTTAGTGTAAAATGCATATGGCAAGTGCGAAATAGGGTAGGTAATATGATCTGGCCCTTGTAAGGGTTTAATTTAATATTTTCTCCCTTCAATGTTCCTGAGATCACTTCATAATTGGAGGTGAAGATAACACCAGGTTGGCTGATGTTAGGTTGTTGAGCCAAAATTAGGGTTTAAACCTTTTTGATCACTTAATACTTGTAGACCAGGAATGGTTAAAATAAATTGACGAATGTGTCTGGACTAAGTAGTGAATAAGTGCGGCAGATGATTGGACCTATAAACTAGGCACCAAAGGAAGAAGCAGGGAAGATACTCTTATTGGACAATATTGGTACAAAAACCCACTTATTGCATTTGCATTGGAGCCTTCAATTCCTTTTGAGCCCTTTCCAACGACATGCGATAGCACTCCTTTCCCAGCAAGAAAACGGATGCACTACCATGTTACTGAGTAATGCCAATTTATGAGCACATGGAAATTTCCTAACGTTCCACACGAGCTTCATTCTGTGGCATGGTGGTAGACCTCTAAGGATTGACTGTTGGTCTAGATAGGGTAAAATCTGCAGGGATCATGCAAATGCATATGCCCCTTCCCTTCTGCCATCTGTCAATGAGCAAGTCTCGACAGAGACCATTAGTACCGGAACTGACTGAGTGTCTTCTACTGAACAGAACAGTACGTGAGTATATCATATATTTTCAACTAATGCAGGATGGCTAGTCCAACCACAAACGTCTTCTAGTTGAGAATGCAGCTAGTAAAATCTTCACATTTCTTTTTTTAATTTTTTTTGGATTAGGTCAGAAGAAAATTTGTATTACCTGTGCCATTAATCAGATTCTTTAATACTTTTGGAATCCATTCTTTTAGTCTTATTCTGTGATGCTGCCTCTTGCACCATTGTATAAGCATGCATCTGACACACAGCCATGTTGCAGCTGGTCAATACCAACCTAAGACATAATTTTGATGCTGACAGGTTTATTCTGCCAGGCAATTCTATGAAAATTTAGTCCCAAGTTGTACTGTATATGATATTGAATGCCCAGATCTTTCTTTCCGCAAGTTTACCGATGATGGTCAGTACCTCATAAGTTTCAGCAGGAATCATCAAGATCTGATTGTCTATAGACCAACATGGTTGTCATTCTCATGCAAAGAAGATGGTTGTGATTCTTGTGATCTACCCTCAAAAGCAAAGAGATTTGAGAGCTTCTTCACTCAATTGTACTGTGTGTCACTTGCATCCAGCAATGAGCTTATCTGCAAAGACTTCTTTCTGTATGTGGAGAGTAATAAGTTTGGATTGTTTGCAACTTCCACTGCACAAATTCATGATGCACCTGCTATTGGAGGAGCTATTCAGGGAATTCCATCTATAGAAAAGATAACTTTTCACCTTGTGAGGTTTGTGTTGGTACATCAGTAATTTTTCAGATAACCTTTTAATTGTATTTTATCCTCTTAATGGTAGGGTACTTTTTTTATTCTTCTGATAATCCTATGTAATAATTAGAATGGAAGATGGGGTCATACTGGATGAGAAGGTATTCTGCAATGATTTTGTGAATTTGGCCCATAGCATGGGTGTTTTCTTATATGATGATCTACTGGCTATTGTGTCCCTTCGGTATCAAACAGTACATATTCTCCAAATCCGGGATTCTGGGAACTTTGTAGATGTGCGAGTTATTGGGACATTTTGCCGAGAAGATGATGAACTTTTTCTTAATTCCAATGCTCAGGCAAGTCAATTACTTGGTGATATATTTTCAATATCTTGATAGAGTGCTCAATCTCAAAATGCATTGGTTGCTCTAACCTGAATGGTCAAACTCATTGTTTTTCCTCTTCCCCCCCGACTCTGTCCTCATTTATTTCATGGATTTATATCTCATTGCTTTGCTGTGATACTGTTCACAAGTGAGATTGAGTGTTCTGCTCAGGACATAGAGAACACTTTTTTGTTTTAATATTTTAAATCTATCGTATATGCATTTGAAGGTGCATCCTTATGTCTTTCCCAGGGAACATGAGAGAAAATGATGCAAGGCTTTTTCAATACTAATTCCCGGTCAATGTAAGAGGCTAAGGATCAGCCTAAAACATATGGTCGCTCCTCCATCTTGTTAGAGTATATCTCTTTCATCGTTGAGATGTCCTCCCGTTTGGGCGTAGTATTCCTTTGTGAGTTGTACTCTCGTAGTCCTATATGATATAGTCAGGGTTTAAAGTATTGGTCCATATCATATCGGCTCTATCTTATTGGTATTGGTGGGTATTGATACGTTACACACTTATCAGTATCTTTAAAAGGGTTACTATATGATGGGTTTAGAGTATCGTCCGTATTGTATTGGTATCGGTGGGTATAGATATGTGATACCGATACTGTAAACCTTGGATGTAGTAGTATTGGGGATTAGTACAGTCAAACATATTTCCCTTATTAAAAAAAAAAAAAAAAAAAAAAAAAAAAGAAAAGAAAAGAAAAGAAAAAGAAAACTTTGCTCAGTTGAGTAGGAAATTCCAAAACTGTGATCCCGTATCTTTCTGGATATATGGTTATTGTGCAAAGGAAGTTGCAAACTTGTAGGTTCTGGATAATAAGTTAAATAGCAATTGAAAACCTGATCAAAACCTAGAAGTCTTCTGTTTGATTGTTACACATTTCTGGCACACAAAGTAAACCTTTGTACCTTACGAAGAGTTAAACCTCATCATGATTGGACGGTTGGAAACATAGACGCAGCTAGTCAACTATGTTAATCTATTGAATCCTGTGTTGCTGGGAAAAGCTTTTTGATTGATTCTTTGATGCAGTTCAGTCCTGAGAGAACAGGAAAAACCGGGCTTGCGTGTGGCTGCTTATTTGAGATCTTCAAGAAGATACTGATGTCAATGTGCCTGCTTTCTTAGCATTTATAGGCCCAACTATGGTGGAGGATACTGTTGGATGATCTTTGTTTGCTACTGGAATATTCGGTGGAGTTTAAAATAGCAAGTTTCTATTTAGTAGTTGGTTAGTTCAAAGTTAGTAGATCCCTTGTTAGGAAGCAAGTATGCTAGTTAGTAGTAATTTTTTTGGGACTTCTCTTTTTTTGTGGAGAGTTCTTAAACTCTATTGTTTCTTAGTTGTTTAGGCTTTGTATTTTAGGGAGTTACTAATTTCCATTGTTAATTAGTAGTAAAGGATCTCTCACTATAATAGGGAGTTTTCTTTTTGATTGAGATGATCACAGCTTATAGATAAAGAGGGGGGACAGCAGCCTCCCATGATTTGGTTTGTGAGATAACCAGGATCAAATAAACCAGTACCACCAGCTAGAGAGGGAGGAGAAGAATGGAAGAAGGGAGAGAAGACTATTGCTAGAGAGAGCAACAATCCACATGACATAGCCTGAACCCTCCACATTGCTTTTATAGATGATAACCAACCAAACGATCTGAATAGGAGTCTACAGTAGAGTTAGAGAAGGAATAGAAGTAGAAAAGGCTTACTACTGTCTAAGCCTCTCTCCTAAGTCGGACCAAAATAGGGACAATCAGCCCTATCGTGGTTATGTACACATACATAATAAATGTACTCGACACATACTTTATCACTTCCCCTCAAAGCCGGAGCATACAAGTCACCATGCCTAGCTTGCCATAACCTTTCTGGAAGGCCGGACCAAAAAGCGGCTTGGTAAACACATAACCAAACTGATAAGCAAAAGAAATGAATCGAGTAACAATCAATTTTCTTATAACAGTATTTCACGCAAAATGACAGTCAACTTCATTGTGTTTGGTCCGTTCATGAAACATTGGGTTGCTGGCAATATATATAACAACTTGATTATCACAAAACATTTTCATAGGTTGAGTAATTGGAAAATTCAACTCTTGAAGCAACGAATTCAACCCTATTAACTTGACTGTTATATGAGCCATGGCTCTATACTTAGCCTCAACAGTGGATCTAGCCACAATTGTTTGTTTCTTGCTTCTTTACGTCACAAGATTGCCACCGATAAATGTGCAATAATCTGTGATAGATCTCCTATCGCCATCAGCATCAGCCCAGTCAACATCGGAAATCCTACCCAATCAACATTATGATGAGGACAATAAACGAGTCCCCCTGGAGCCCTCTTCAAATACCTGAAGATACAACAAGCTGCCTCCCAGTCATGGTTCTAAATCTCCCCTAAATTTTAGTCGAAACTCTGAAATTTCCTACTTTTAGTATGGCCCGAGACGAAACGGGTTCAAAACCAAAATGTTACTGGTTTTGACCAGTTTCGACAAAATTTCTGGCCTTTCACATGGTTTGGCCAATCTGGTCCAACCCATGCTTATATGAGTGACATGTTTCTCTGAAAATATACATTGTTTCCCATATTTTGTTAGAATCTCTCAGATTTCATGGTTTTTAACCAAGGAAGGGGGAATTTGGCAACAAAACATCAATTTTTTCTATCTTCTACTATTGTGTATTATCAACCAAGATCAACCTAGAGAGGAATTCTTGGAACTTCAAGATAAACCCACTTTTCCCCCAAACTTCTTTGTTTTTTTGTTCAACATAGTAGTAAACATAGTAAAATTCTGTTAGAATGTGTAATTAGGTGCTGCTGGGGCACTATGGTCTTTCCCCCTTCCACCGAGCCTAATTAATGAGGGCCGGCTGAAGGGGGGCATACTTGTAATTTTGGCTTTTTGTTATTAACTATAAACAAAGGGCCTGTGTGGTCAAACAAATCATTCAAGCATTCTACCCTAGTCACGTTATTAAAATGGTACTAGAGCTAATTTTCTGTTATGGGGTTTTCAGTCTTCTCTCTCCTTCCAAAAAGCTCAAGCCTCAATCCTTTTAACCTTCAGCTTCTTCGCAATCTCCACCTTCTTCTCTTCCTTCGTCTCTTTTAATTCTCAAATAGGGCAGCACTAATGAGGTGATTCATTTGAATCTAGTTACTGTCCTACACGTTACCTCAATGTTTTAAACCCAAAAACCCTGCAAGAATTGATTAAGGTTTTTCCGCTATCTGCAATTTTTTGATTCTCACTTCTTGGAGTTTGATTCTTCCTACTTTTAAGATCAAATCTCCACCAATTGAAGATCAGGTATAGTAAATTGGAAGGACTTATCACTGCTTGCAATATTGAAGACCATCGCCCCTGTGATTTGCCAGGAATCAGAGTTTTTTTCCAAAACCTTGACTCCATCCATTTTTGGGATCCCTTCCTCAAATTTTGTTGATATTTGGAGGAGACCCTCCTCACCCCTATAGAGGAGATCGACCTTACCTGTGGCCCTATATGCCAAGGTTGTATGTGTGATCCTCCTCATCTTCAAATTTAGGGCTTTCTCCTAAAACCCTAATTAGCCTATCTCGCCAGTCCTTCATCAGATTTAGATAAGTTTTGGAGGAGTGCTTCTTTACCCTTGTTACAATTCAGAATCCTGCAATCAAACCAAAGAAGGAAAAAAGAATAAGAAGAGAAGAAGACAGAAGAGAGAAGAGAGAAGAGAGAAGAGAGAAGAGAGAAGAGAGGCGAGAGCACAAATCAGTCCCAAATAGGAGAACTAACATGTGGCTCTGACCAGAATAGTCTGCCGCATGTCATTCCCTTGATATATAAGTTCCAACATTAGCTCAGGGACATGAATACCCCTACTATACCCTGCGCTGATTAAACCCTCATACATAATAAAATTTGTTAGGACTAAAATGCCCTTACTCCTAAAACTCAACACTCCCCCTCAAGCAGTCAAGCTTGAGCATATAATCGCCCATGCTCAGCTTGGTATAACCACGGCGAAAGCTAGGAGCAAATAGAGACTTAGTAAACATGTCTGCCAACTGTTCTGAGGAAGGAACAAAAGGAGGCTCGAGTAACTTTTTCAGGACATCACGAACAAAGTGGCAATCCACTTCAATATGTTTGGTCCTCTCGTGGAAGATAGGGTTACTAGTAATATACACAGTTGCCTGTTGTCACGGTGCATCTTCATAGGTTTATTTACAGGCAAACCCAACTCCAAAAGCAACGATTGGAACCACATCAACTCAGCGGTGGTGTGAGCCATAGCTTTGTATTCTGCTTCAGTACTAGACCAGGCAATGGTAGTCTACTTCTTACTTCGCCATGTAACTAGATTACCTCCTGCAGTGGACCTACGATCACTAGCAGAGCCAGCCCAATCAACATCGGAGTAGCCAACCAGATCCATATGCTGATTAGGGTAGATCAATCCTTTTCCAGGAGCACCCTTTAAATACCAAAAAACACGAATAACTGCATCCCAGTGTGCTTTTTAAGGAGACTATGAACTGACTAAGGACTCCAACAACATAAGGAATGTCAAGTCTTGTGACCGTGAGATATATCAACTTGCCAACTAAACTCCTATACTGCTGCACATCCTAGAGAAGTTCACCATCACTAACACCAAAGTTCTGGTGAGGATCCATAGGGGTGTCCTCAGGTCTGGATGCAATCATACGAGTATCATATAAAAGATCCAACACATACTTCCTTTGAGATAAACTGATCCCCTTCTTGCATCAAACCACTTTAATCCCGAGAAAATAGTGAAGCTGACCTAAGTCTTTGGTCTGGAAGTGTTGTTGTAAATAGTTCTTAACTTTAGAAATTCTTTCCTCATCATTACCAGTGAGGATAATATCATCCACATAAACTAATAAGACAACCAATTTATTACCTCTGAGACGAACAAAGACAGAGTGATCAAAATAACATTGGGAAAACCCACAAGTTACCACAGTTGCACTAAATTTGTCAAACCATGCTCGAGGAGATTGTTTAAGTCCATGGATCGCCTTGTGTAAACAACACACTCGACTTCTATTCTCCCCTTGACCAACATACCTGGGAGGTTGCTTCATATGCACTTCTTCCTGCAAGTCACTATATAAAAACGCAGTCTTGATGTCCAACTGAAACAATGGCCAATCATAGTTAACAACAAGAGAAAATAAGGAGGCGAACAGAGTTCAACCGAGCAACAGGAGAGAATGTCTCAAAATAATCAACCTCATATGTCTGAGTATACCCCTTAGCAACGAAACGGGCTTTCAATTGCTCAACAGAGCCATCAAAATGATACTTAATAGTGTAAATCCAATGACAATTCACCAAGTCCTTACCAGGAGGTAAATCTACCAGGCTCCAGGTGGCACGGTTCAAGAGAGCATCTATTTCTACATCCATGTCAGTTTCCATCTAAGGATACTTAAGGCCTCAACATGAGATTTGGGAATGGTATGAGTAGAAAGAGACAATGCAAGACCATGGATGGTTGATAGAAGATGAGACACGGAAACAAATTTATCAATGGGATACACAACCATAGATTTTTTAGTGCAAGTGCATGTACCTTTACGATGAGTGATTGGTAAGTCATCAAGAGCAGGAGGGATGAGAGCTTCACCAGAGGAGTGCAACAGTGGAGGGAGCAAATCAGCTGGAGTAATAGTATCGACACTGCTCTGTCCGAGCTTCATCCTGCGCTGATAAACCTGTAGAGGAGGTGTGACGCTGGTACTTGGGACATCAAGAAATGGAATGAGAGTAGGGATAAGAGGTGGACCTAGAGAAGTCCACTTAGTCCCGGACTGGGATGCCTGGGAAAAAAATGGTGTGCTTTAAAAAAAGGGCACATCTACCCTTACAAAATTTCGGTGAGTGACTGAGTCATAGCACTTGTGCCTTTTCTGAGTACGGGAATAACCCAAAAAGATGCATTTAGTGGACCTAGGAGATAACTTATCAGACGGAGCATGCAAGTTTTGCACAAAACAGATACAACCAAAAACACGAGGAACCAAAAAACTTTGAAAGTTAGGAAAAACAATAGAAAATGGAGACCGATCATAACGAACCGAAGATGGCATGCGATTAATTAAATGACAAGTAGTTAAAACCCCATCACACCAATTTTTTTTCGGAACATGCATATGAAATATAATTGCCCGTGCTACCTCGAGGAGATGCCGATTCTTACGCTTAGTCACCCCATGTTGTTGAGGGGTATAAGAGTAGCTAGTTTGGTATATCATCCCACGGGCAACACAAAAAGCAGAAATATCATTTTGGACATACTCCAAAGCATTGTCAGAATGAAAAACCTTAATTAAAATGCCAAATTGAGTTTTTGTTTCATTATAGAAAGTCTAAAACATAGATAAAAATTCAGATCGATCCTTTAACAGGTACAACCATACAACCAGGTAAGACGAGAGGTCATCCATAAAAGTCACAAAATATCGAAATCCAAATCTATTACTGACTCTACAAGGACCCTAAACATATGAATGAACTAATGAAAATAAAGACAAACTTCAAGTCATAGAGCGAGATGGGAAAGACACACGGTGATGCTTTCCCAACTCACAAGCTTCACACTCTAATTTTATCTTAGATTTAAAATTAGGAAATAAACTTTTCAACCTAGACAACGACAATTGACCTAAGCGACATTGCCATTGAAAAGGAGTCATATGCCCAACGGCTATAGCAGCAACAAAAGCAGCAGGAGTGCCATAGAACACAGTAGAGATAGTATAAACCATCTTTTTCACGCCCTCCACCAATCGTCTTCCACATGTGAAGATCCTGAAAAACACAATAAGAAGGAAAGAAAGTTACTGAGCAATTTAATGGCCTGGTTAACTGACTTACTAAGAGGAGATTTAATGGAAATTGGGGAACTTGTAACACAGAGGACATGTTAAGTGAAGTTGTAGCCTTGTAGGTGATATAGTACCAAGACCTAAAACAGAGGTTGAAGCACCATTTGCAAGAACAGATGTAGACGTGGTATTAAGAGAAAATGACTTAAACAGGGATGACTTGCTAGTCATATGAGCAGAGGCCCCTGAATCAATAATCCAGGGGGTAGAAGTAGTGGTAAGAAGGGTTGATGTACCTGCTTGGGCCAAGGTAGCAGCGGATGTAGACACACCATTGGATGTATTAGAGGATGCCTCAAGAGTCTGTAAATGCCTTAGTAATTGATTGATATCATCATGTAGACTGGTAAAAGAATCTCCTGAAGAAGTCCCTGGTTTAGTATTATTGGGAGACACCAGGTCAATACCATCATCTGACACTGCATGATTGGCTAATTGGGTTGCCCACTCTGGCTTGCCATGCTTTGCCCAACAACTCTCTGCAGTATGGTTGGACTTCCCACAGTAAGAGCATTGGCGGGAAGAACGATCAGATTACTATCCATGATCAAAGTGTAGTCCACTGGAAACCCGACCAATTGACAAACGGCCTCCCCCACAACCTCGACCATGTCCACGGTTAGCAAGAAATGCTGAATTGTATTTGGTGGACTAATCAGGTTTTGTAGAAGATGTGATACGATGAAGTCTTGAGTATGTATCATTCAGTGTAGGGATAGTGTCACCAAGTAAGTGACCCTTCACTGCCTTCAAGTCATTATTCAAGCCAGCTAGAAGTTTGGAAACAAAGAATTCATTGCGCTGAGCTTTTAGCTTGTCATGGGGTTAAGGGTTGGAAGATATTGAGTTCTTCAATCATTCCCCTGAAAGCATTGTAGTATTTTGGTAGGGACTTGTCAGATTGGCGAAATTGGAACTTCTCATAGATATCATAGATAGTCATATTCTTCTCCTGAGAGTATATTTCCTTCAGATCATCCTATACCCCGTTTGCAGTAGTGTGGAACATGACATTGGCAGTGTTCTCTGGTTCGATACTCCACAACCAGATCAAAATTAATGCATCTTCTTCATCCAGTCATTATATCCCTTATTAGACAACGGAGGAGGATCAGAGGTAGTATATTGAAGTTTATCTTTGTTGAAGTTTATCTTTGGCCATAAGATAAACCTTCACAGATCAAGCCCAAAGTAGGTAGTTCGAACTTCCTTTAAGCTTGATGGAGGTACTCTGGACATTCACATTGTCCGAGGGAGATGTAGTAGCAGTAGGGGTAGTTTTGGTCTCAGCTATGAGGAACCAAAAATGTAGAAAAGATAGGGTTGCAAATGTAGAGGCAGATAATAGATCACCTGTATGCAGATCTTTATAGTACCATAAAATGGATGATTCTAGTAAAGAGCCATAATATTAAGACCTGATCCCACTGTAGTCATCGCCAAAAAATAGTTACCAGAGCCGGATTAAAAAAAAAAAAAGATGGTTATAAAAACGCTGCTAAAGATCGATTAGGGCAAAATATTGGTCGCACCAATCTTAGATCTTCAATCTTCAGTTCAGTAACATCATATCACAATCCAAAAACAATCACTCCATGTGATTTAATCCATAGTAACTGCAGTAGTAGGCAGCTGCACACCAGAAAGGTTCAGCGGAAGAAAGAAATTAGTAGAGAGGAATGTATGAACTCTAGATTTGATCACAGAGGCTCTGATACCATGTTAAAATTCCAGAATCCTGCAATCAAACCATAGAAGGAAAGAAGAATAAGAAGAGAAGAAGAGAGAAGAGAGAAGAGAGGCGAGAGCACAAATCAGTCCCGAATAGTGGAACTAACTTGCGGCCCTGACCAGAATAGTCTGCTGCAGATCATTCCCTTGATATATATAAGTTCCAACATTAGCGTAAGGATAGGAATACCCTTGTACCCTGCGCTGATTAAACCCTAAACATAATAGAATCCGTTAGGACTAAAATACCCCTTACTCTTAAAACTCAACAACCCTTACAGGGCAATTCGATCTAAATTTGGGCTCTTTCTGATAGTTGGTTTTGAAGATTTGGCATTTCTCCAATCTATTGTTGATTTCTCCTTAGTGCCATCATGCCTGAAGTAACTACTTCAACCTTAGAATCTGATGTGTAAGGTCGCAATGCCTTTTAGTGGTCGCTCTATGAAATTGGAGGGAACTAATTACCTCATCTGGTCCAGACCTACCTACCTTACTATTGTTGGATGAGGTCTTACTGGACACATCACAGGAAAATCAGAGAAACCCTCTATAGAAGGTACCGCTTAGGATAAATGGATCAATAATGACTCTTTGGTAATGTCCTTTTTGATCAACTGTAGCTTCTCAGATCTGGGCAGCTAAGGAAACCTATGGACAAATATGGAATGACGCTCAGGTATTTGGTCTTCGTAAAAAAGTTCGTACCACTACTCAGTAGGAACTCTTTGTGTCCAAGTACTATGCTGAACTTTGAAGTCTGTGCTATGAGCTTGATCACTTTGCAGACTATCAACCTATTGGCGTTGCAGACATTGCTGCTTAAACTAAGTATGTGGAAAAAATCAGGGTGTATGATTTCTTGGCTAGTTTGATTGTTGAGTATGATCGAATTCGTGTCCAAGTACTTAGCAGACTTCCCTTCTCTACTCTGGAACAGTCCTTTGCCCTTGTTCATACGGAGGAGTGCCATCATAACTTTATGCTTCATCCTCCTACTACTAAAAATCAGCCCAATAGACTGGTTCCGCTACTACTTTTGAGGGAGCAATTCGTTCTGGTGATGACACCAAGGAGATTGTTAGATGTGGACACTGTAACAAGCCATACCATACCGAGGAAACATGTTGGAAGCCTCATAGAAAATCAGCTGATTTTGAAGCAAAGTGTCCTTGTGGTCAATCTAAATCCAATGCTAATAAAGCTGAAATTGTTGACACACAACCTACACTTGATACTGGTCTCGCCTAGAATGAACTCCAAGCTTTCAGGCGCATGCTAAAGGCTTCTAATTCCTCAGCTCTTGCCAATTCAACGCCTTCAAGTTCCAACTTTGCTCATTCAAGTATCTTGTTTGGTGGTCACTATGCATCGATAGTCTCTAATCCTTAGAAAATTGATTCTGGTGCCATTGATCAAATGACCGATTCTTCCAGCTTATTCTACTAGTATTCACGCACTTCAGGCATAGATGAAGTTAGGGTAGCAAATGGCACCTAATCCTTTATCTCAACAATGGGTTCTATTTAGTGTTCTTCTATTACATTATTTTCAGTTTTATAAATCCCTAATTATACTGCTAACCTAGTATCCGTTAGTACCCTTACTAGGGACTAAAACTGCAGAGTTATTTTTTTTCCTTCCCACTGCATTTTTTCAGGATTTGGCAGTAGGGAAGACGATTGGATGTGGTAAGGTGCAGGGTGGCTTGATGATGGTTGTTGCCCTACAACTGCAATATCTACTACCTCTCATTAGCTACGCTCTATCACCTTTGATCTACAACAATTGCATGTCGTTTAGGACACCCTTCATTTGGGACATTTTTTATTTTATTTTATTTCCACAATTAGTTAAGCAATGTAATAGAGATGATTTTTTTTTTTTGTGAAGCTTGTACTCTGGCTAAACAAACTCGTTCCAGTTATTTTCCATCAAATAAAAGTTCTTTAGTTTTCCATTTGGTTCATTTTGATGTGTGGAGTCAGTCTTGCCGGACTTCTATTTCTGGAAAAAAATAGTTTGTCTTTCTTTGATTGCTACTCTCGTATAACTTGGGTGTATATGATGCAACACAAAAGTGATGTGTTCAATTGTTTTCAGCGATTCCATAAGATGATTCAGACATAGTTTAGTGCTACTATGAAGATTTTTCGTATTGATAATGGCACCGAGTATATGGAGCGTTAGTTTCAGAAGTACCTTGCTGATCATGGGATTCTTCATCAGACTAGGTGTGTTGGTAAGCTCCAGTTCAGAATGGAGTGGCCAAACGCAAAAACATGCACTTACTAGACATTGTGCGAGCCATGATGTTTGCTAGACAGGTTCCCTCTTAGTACTGGAGTGATGCTGTCCTCACTGTTGCTTACTTGATAAACCATATGCCTACTCGAGTTTTTGATTCCCAAACTTATGTTGATGTTCTTCATGGGAATTCTTCCTTTTTTGGTTCATGTAAAAGAGGCTTTTGGTTGAGCCTACTATGCTCGTGATCTTATTCACTAGGGAAATTAGAATCTCATAGCATTAAGTGTATCTTTTTGCGTTATTCCCCTACACGGAATGGATACAAATGTTACCATCCTCTTTCTAGGCGTATTACAGTCGCCATGGATGTTGTGTTTCATGAATCTGTTTGCTACTACTACTCACCACCTCTTCAAGGGGAGTCTAGTATTTATATTGAAGAGGTGACTGAACTTTCTTGCTTAACCAGTGTATCGACCATCCTCTTTTGAAGATCCTCGTGTTCAGAAAGAGTGAGGGGACAGAGGTTGATGTTCCAGCTTTGGGGGAGATGACTCCTGTTCAGCGTATTGATTGGAGAATGTTAGAGGCATATTAAAAATTCAACTCTTTAGGTGTATCGCAGGGGTTACACGAAAAACAAGCAACTTTAGACCACCATCACTACTTCAACACCTTTGCACATCCCCTCGCCAACCCTGGATCTAAAGCCGATTGAGCTTAACACTTTATCAGGTATAATTTCTACTTCTAACTAAGCTATTCTCTTAGAAAAGGCACTAGGACCCGTACTCAACACCCCATATCCTAGGTTGTATGAATCCCTTTCTCCATCCTATCGCGCTTTTGTGTCCTCTCTTTCTTCTGTTTATGTTCCCCAGAATTAGCAGGAAGCGTTTGCAAATGGAATATTGAAAGCAACAATGGTAGAAGAAATGGGAGCCTTAAAAAAGAATGATAAATGGGAACTTGTGACTCTTCCTTCTGGAAAGAAACCAGTGTAAATGGGTGTTCGTGATAAAGCAAAAATTGGATGGCTCAGTGGGCAAGTACAAAGCTAGACTGGTGGCTAAAGGGTTCACTTAGACATATGGAATCGACTACTAGGAGACATTTGCTCTGGTTGCTAAGCTGACTTATGTGCGAGTTTTACTTCATTTGCTATAAATCTGGGATGGGATCTCGATCGACTTGATGTTAAGAATGCTTTCTTCCATGGAGAGTTCGATAAAGAAGTGTGATGTAGATAAGTCACTTGGGCTTATTTTATTGCAAATAAGCCTTGGATTGTGTTATGTATGTGTTGGGCCTTTGATCCCATGGGTTTTCTTTGAAATGGACCACTTTAATGAGCCTAAAATATGGGTAGAAGGTAGGAAAACGGGATTTTATTCAGTAGTTTAATTAGTTGCCATTTAATTCAATAAAGGCCCATTAGGCCATTAGTTGGTTGTAAAGTCCTATATGGACTATTAGTTAGTTAGTCCTACTCCATGTTGGAGTCATAAAGTCAAGTCCTAGTCCTATTTTGAATTCCTAGTTGTAGTAGGAGCATCTAGTCCTATTGGAAAACTAGTTCCTAGTTGTAGTAGGAGTGTCTAGTCCTATTGGAAAACTAGCTCCTAGTATTAGTATGATTGTAAACTTTCCCTCTATAAATAAAGAGGCATATGTACCATTATTAGACAGATTTGAATAAAAGAAAGTTTGCATTTATGAAAGAAAGTTTGCAACTAAATGCTTAGAGCAGCTGAGATAGCTGTGGGTGAGAAGCCCAGGCTGAGATAACCACTTCCTTTATTCTCTTTCACCCTTCTCAACCCCCCATCTATTTTATTTTTCTTTTTTTATTTTATTTGCTGTAACATTCAAGAGATATAATTCAGATTTTGATAAAAGTCTCTAGAAATCAAAACCGATCAGCAATCTTAGTGGGAATAGGAGAGAGATCGATCTCCTCTCTTTCTCTCTTCTGTACTCTGTTCAGTCAGGTCTGCAATCAGGGTATTCCAGGCCTCATAAGGGTCCTACGATCCTTACCTAGTCACTGTTGGAAGCATTCAGCTGTTGTTTTTGAAGGTTCTTCTTAGTTTTCTCTCTTAGGTCAGAAAATCAAGAAATCTTGTAACTTTACAACCAGCCGTCAGAATCATCTCAACTTTGGGGGTTTTTGTACCCTCCCTAGGGACTATCTACGCCCAAGAGTGCAACTCAATCGAACTCCTACAGCCCTGGCCGCACCTCTCTTTCCAGCTCTATAATAGGTCTTTCTCTCTTCTATTGGGTTGGGTTTTAGGCTGGTTTTGCTCCTGTATGGGTATTGTATCCTTGGGGGTTTATTTGATGGCCTTATTTTCTTGTTTCCTCGTCCTAATTGTCTTGTTTGGGGTTATAAACTGCTGGGGTAGGTTCTTGTAATCTACTCCTGCATTAAAGTGTACATGGATATCCCACTAGGATTCTCTAGTGAGGGAACTCAGGATAAAATCTGTAAATTGATGTGTGCTCTCTAGGATTGAAGCAGTAACCCCGAGTATGGTTTGGGAGATTTCACAAGGCAATTACCTCTATGGGGTATAAGCTGACCACACATTGTTCATACAAAAGTTTGGAGACAGAATTACTATGGTCATTGTCTGTGGATGACATCGTGGTAACAAGAAATGATAGTGTTGAGATTGGTCACCTCAAGGGCTTTCTTGGGCGAGGGTTTGAAATGAATGATCTTGGAATGTTAAGGTACTTTCTTGAGATTGAAGTTTCCTGGTCTTCCAAAGGCATCTTTCTTTCTCAGTGGAAGTACATCCTTAAGCTGTCGTCTATGACTGGTTTATTGGGTTATCATCCTTCTGATACTCTTATGGAAGGTAGTGCCTGTCTCAAAGAAAAAGAGGGTGAACCGGTCGACAAAGGCCATTACCAACGGTTGGTAGGAAAACTGATCTATCTCTCCCATACATGGCCTGATATTGTTGTGGCTGTTAGTTTGGTGAGTCAGTTTATGCATGATCTGTATTCCTCCCACATGGAGGCAGTTTTGCGTATCTTGAGATCCTTAAAGTCAACTCTAGGAATGGATCGTTTTATCTCCTCATGATCATCTCAGAGTTGAAGCCTATACAAATGCTGATTGGGCTGACTCGCTGACAGAAAATCCATCTTAGGGTATTTTATCTTCGTGGGTGGGAATCTCGTCACTTGGCACAACAAGAAGTAGAATGTGGTGGTTAGATACAGTGCTAAAGCAGAATTTCGTGTTATGGCATAGGGGATTTGTGAGGAGTTGTGGTTATGCACACTATTGGATGATATTGGTGTACTTGTTCATCTTCCAATGATGCTCTACTGTGAGATGAATGTCGCTTACAATCTAGTACAACATGACTGTACCAAACATGTGGAGATCGATAGATACTTCATCAAAGATAAGTTAACATGCTGGTTTGATTTGTGTTCCCTTTGTGAAGTTTGGTGATTGGTTAGATGATGTGTTCACTAAGGGGTTAGCAGGGAAGGTGTTTTATCCTTGTTTAGTTAAGTTGGGCATATGTGATATCTATGCACTAACTTGAGGGGGACTGTTAGAATGTGTAATTAGGTGCTGGAGGGGCAGCACTATGGCATTTTCTCTGTTCCATCGACCCTAATTAATGGGGGTCGGCTGAAGGGGGGGGGGCATACTTGTAATTTTGGTTTTTCTTTGCATATTATAAATAAAGGGCTTGAGTGGTCACACAGATCATTCAAGCATTCTACCCTAGTCATGCTGTTAACAAATTCTTTCAAAACAACCATGTGTTCCATATCTGCCACCTCCACGTCCTCACAGTATTAGTGAGTCATTTCCTAGGTTGGGATATATGCTAGATGTTGATGATGTGGCTTGTAGGTGGGTAATGATGGACTTTCAGAATAATTGGGCCCAAAACATGTCATAAGATTTATGTAAGTTGCATTCAGAGGAGTGGGTACAAGCCTACAACAAATGCAGTGGTACACACCTCATGGATTAGATTCGCCTTGAAACTCTTCTTGGTATTGAGTGGTGAGTGTTGTATGACTAATTCACTATCTATATAAGTTAGATGTTTTGATTGTTTTAATAACGTATTCACATTTATATTATCTAAGTTATATGTAGACTTAGTGTGTATAACAAATTAACAAGGCTATTGTATAACATCATTTAGCACTAGCAAATTTGGGTTAACACCACAAGTACCAAATTGGGTGTTCTTTTTGTGAAAATAGTTCATGGATTAGCTGTAAAAGGTAAAAAATAAGCTGTAAACAAAAAATCAGACAAAAAATGTCTGGGGGGGGGGGGGGTTCAAAACTAAGGTTCCCAAATAACTTAGAAAAAGTACCTAGTTTCCTGGAAATTTCGCAAGGTCGAAACCCGAGATTTAGATCCTTGCACCTAGTGAACCTTCTTTGGTGACTATAAAAACTGGCTCATAACACCACCAACAAATGATATGTCAAGTCTAATAACAATCAAATAAATAAGTTTCCCTACTAATCTCCTTTACTAGTGTTTTTTATTAAAGTCTTCACCACCACTTTCCCTAAACTTCTAATGTGGATCCATAGGAGTATTGATTGGTTTAGAGGCAAGTATATCAATCTTAGGTAAGAGGTCTAACATATATTTTTGTTTTAATAAACTGGTCCCTTTCTTGCTTCGTAGCACTTAAATACTAAGGAAATACCTGAGAACACCCAAGTCTTTCGTCTGAAAATGCTGTTGTAGGGAAGATTTTACCTTTGTAATCCCTGACGCAGCATCACCAGATATGATAATGTCATTGACATAAACAATCAACACAACTACTCTAAAACCCCGATGCCGAGCATATATAGAGTGATCAGAATAACATTATGAAAAACCACCCCAAGTAAAAATCAAACTGAACTTGTCGAACTAGATCTTAATGACTGTTATAAACCATAAATGCTCTTGTGGAGTTTACATTCTCTATGAGAATTCTCCCCCTGAGCAATATACCCTAAGTTGTTCCATATGCACCTCATGTAAGTCCTCCACATAAGGACAAGTTGAGAACCAAAATATAGGAGAATGATTTGGCTTCATAGATATGACAGAGGCCATCTTTATTTATAATGTCTGTGCATAGTATAAAGGGTAACAACTATGTAAAGTAGTACAAGGCTAGTTAGTACACAAGGTAGTACAGGTACACATGTATATGAGGTGGCATACTTATCCTATCCTTAACACTCCCCCTCAAGTTGGCGCATAGATATCTTGCACGCCCAACTTGCATATAATAGGATGAAACACCTTACAAGTTAAATCCTTTGTAAATATATCAGCTAGCTGATTTTCACTAAACAAACGGAATACATATAGAGCCTTTTTCAAGTTTCTCTTTGATGAAGTGTCAATCTATCTCAATGTGCTTGGTTCTATTATGTTGTACCGGGCTTTGGGCTATAGTAGCTATATTGATTTCTGCTTTGTTGTCACAACTCTGCATAGGTTCTTAGATGTCACCCTTAGATAACTGAGTAACATTTTAAGATAGATAAGTTTACATACACCTTGAGCCATTGCTCGATATTCTGCTACTGCACTTTCTAGACACCATTGGTTGTTTTCACTTTCTAGGTAACTAAGTTTTCCCCTAGGATCCCACTCCCCCTCAGCCCTCTTGAAAATCAATAGCCACAAATCGTTTGACTCCACAAAAAATGGGACTTCATTTCTCATG
The DNA here is from genome assembly GCF_013358625.1 of Macadamia integrifolia. NCBI lineage: Eukaryota > Viridiplantae > Streptophyta > Magnoliopsida > Proteales > Proteaceae > Macadamia > Macadamia integrifolia. The sequence continues at coordinate 29,808 of NW_024870463.1, read as the reverse complement.
TCCTCTTCAAAATGTCCTTTTCCCCCACTTTGTCAACTGAATCAACGAGTTATTTTAACTCCTCTATTGGTATTCACCAAGGTTGTCCCCACTCCCTCTTCCTTTTCTACTTGGCTCTTGAAGTCCTTTCCCGTGGCATCTAGTCTACAACCGACCACCACCTCATCTCCCCCATCCCTAAATGTAAACCCACCAACCTCACTCACCTTGCCTTCGTTGATGATCTTATGATATTCTTCAAGGCCAACACAGTTTCCACTGAGTCTATTATGCCCTCCCTACTCCATTTCCAAGGTCTGTTAGGCCTCCACATTAACCTCCTCAAGTCCCATATATTTCTTTCTGGGGTTTTTGAGTCCACCAAAGCCCATCTCCTCCATCTCACCGGTTTGTCTCTAGGCTCCCTCCCTATTAATTACCTTGCCTCCCCCTCATCACTGCCTGCTTCATTGTCCCCCATTGCACCCCCATGTTGGACCTTATGCACAAACTACTTCGAGTTTGGAAAGAAAAACTTCTCTCGTATGCAGGTCTCTTGGTGCTCATTAGATCAATGCTCCAATCCTTCAACATTTGATGGTGTGGTGTCTTCGGGCTGCCCAAGTCCATCATCAAGGCGGTTGAATCCCTCATGTGCTCTTTTCTTTGGAAAGGGGTTGAGGCAGCCATGTTTCTTCACCCCATCAAGTGGGCCTCTATTTGCCTCCCATATCTATAGGAGGTCTTGGTTTGAGAAGATTAAAGGATGTTAATCTTGCTGGTACCCTTGAATTGATTTTGAAATTACCCTCCAAGCAAGACAACATTTAGATCCCGTGGATTTATGCTGGCCCCCTATGCAGAGACTCAATCTGGCCGCTCTCGCTCTCCTCTGATGCTTCGTGGGTTTGGCGTAGGATCTTGTAGGTTAGGCACATTGCTATTGAGGCCATATCCTCCAAGATTAATGATGGCCTATCTACCTCCTTTGGCTTGACTAGTGCCATCCTTTGGGTGTCCTCTCTACGGTGGGGAGCTCTAGAACTATCTACTGCTCTGGCCTTGACAGAAGTTGTATGTCTCCTCCATTATCTCCCATGGTGAGTGGTGCCCCCCATCTCCCCCTGTTATCTGATTTCTGGAGTTCTCTCCCTCCCATTCTCCTGGGGCACCGTGGTGGAGGTGATGTGGTGATTTGGCTCATTTCGGCTACACGTATCTTTGGTTCCCTCTCTGCTTGGGATTTGGTGAGATCCAGAGGCTTCCCTCCTCTTGGCACAAGATTGTTTGGTTCAAAGGTCACATCCCCCGCTAAAGTTTCATTACTTGACACACCCTCTCCAACTGCCTCCCCACATAGTATTTCCTCATTTACCGCTGCATTTAGGATTCCCCCTTTATGCTGCCTTTGTTTGGTCTTGAAGATATAGATCACCTATTCTTCTCTTGCCCCTTTGTTACCTCCATCTGGAATAAAGCCCTCAAGAGCTGCTGGCTGACTAGGAGAAGGCCTCTCCCCCCTTCATCCACCACTGCATTCAACTTCCCCCTTGGAAAGAGATAGCATTCCTATGTGGGGGGCGGGTTTTTTGGGGTTGGGGGGATCCCATGAAGTAACCAATGAGGGAATAAGTCCAGAGAGTGGCTTCATCGTCAAGCACACTGAGAGGGAGGAAGACCCTAAGAAGAGTGAGGAGGAGCCTTACTGAATAGGGAATTCCATTGCTGGGGGCAAGGGGGTGGAGACGAAGATGTAGGGGGAAGCTAAGCAGGAGACGAGGTTGGAGGAAGGGTAGTGGGAGACCTTGGCAGTGATGCTGCTGATTCAGGCGCTCAAGGGGAGGGCCTTTGCAAGGAACATTGATGTTTATTACCAAAGTATTCATCTTTAAACATATTTGGACCTTTATACTGTAAAAACACGCACCCAAAATGGTAGTTTGGCTTCAAACCCTAGGTTGCTAGTGTATGCCGTACCAGACCTTGCTATATATTTTCTCTAACATAGTCTATTCAACACATAATATAGTACTAGAACACACAAAATTCAACTAAAACAACTAAGGGATGCATTAGGAATGATAAAACGTAATATTGGAAAGCATTCATAATTTTCTATAACATTAGATGGTACATGTGGCATACTGACAGAAACCTGGTCAAAACCAGTTATTTTTTCTGGGTTATTTGCTGGAAATTTGGGTTGAAATTTCTGAGATTTTCCGAAATTAGGGTCGAAACCATCAAAACTTGGTCATCTTGGGGTGGATCGAAACGATCGAAACTTGCCAAATTTCGGTTGAAATTTCCAAGATTTAGAACTATTATTCTACATATTACATAGTCACTTTCTTAAGTACAAGTTACATATTGGATGACTACATGGTGCATGACTATATGTTACAAAATCTGAGGTTTTCTATGGTTTTTCTCTCTTCCTGTCAAAACTTACAAAATGGGTCAAAATTTTGATAATTTTTTTATCAAAATGTTGAATTCATAACATTGCTTTGTATTATTTCGCTAAGACAATTTTGAAATTTCGAAACAAAACCGAATTTTTTTTCTGAAATGTTGAAATTTTGGTCAAAATCTGGTATGCCTATAGAGTCGACCCTGCTTCATTTTGAGGCTTCTCGGAACCAAAATATTTTGTGAAATTTTGGTCAAACATTCTTAGGCTTCACATTGGGGCTTTCTTGATCTGCCTGTAGGGAAGAATTTTTGCACTTTTTTGACAACAGTGTTTAAGAGTGTTCTGATATTATGTGATTAGTTTAGCTGGTGAGAACCTTGTTTATGTGTGAACTTTGGTCTTTCAGCTGACAATTTGAATTTTACCTATTGTGTTTCAGTGCATGTTGGCAAATCAAATAGAAAATGGTACTCAACATCACTGGCATATACCAGGAACTTTCTTTGTGAGTGGCATCAAGCAGCGGTTGCTTTCATTTATTTTCCGTGGAATATGGAATGAGGAAAAGGATCATACAATGGTTGGTTACTGAGTTCTCTAATCCAATTTCCTTCTGAGCCTTGGTGCAAGCAAATCATTTGTCTTTAACATACTAGCATATGCAAAAGAAAATTTGGTCTTTCTTAAATTTCTCTCTTTTCCCCCTTCTCTCGTTTACTCTAATGTTAGATGTACATTATAGATGCTGATGGAAATGCACTGTTATGCTGGAAAAATAAGAAAATAATAAAATACTTATGATTCACATAGAGATTACTTGTTTTAGTTCTTATATAGCCACTGGTAATGGAGTATAGCATGAGAAATACATTGGCGCCTGCTCTAGCTTGCTATATTAAGTACTCGGTGTTGACTGATCAATTTATATTCTGTATGAAATTGTGTTTCTCCATTAGATACAATACAGTCTACCCTTGCTATCCAATGGTGTCATCTATGTCATGTGATTTGGTAGTAATGTGGCCTACACCTTCCCCTTCTGCCACCGCCCCTTTTCCTTTTCTGGTTCTGTCATTGGAGATTCTGTGACTTTAATTTACAAGTAAAAAGTGTATGAAGAGCCTGCAAGTTCTTCTTAGGGTTGTGTAATTGATAAACATCCATTAGTCCAAAAAGAATCCTAGATATATCCTTCCTTTTTGCCAACTAAACAAGCAAATATCAACAATCTAACCTTGGAAATCAGGAAGCACTGTTACCAATAGAAAACATTTTTGTTATATGCAACTGTGCAAGGTTCAAGATCTCGATCTCGCCCTTAATTTTGCTAAGCCAAAAAAGAGAGATCTGGCGAGGTCTCCCCGAGATCTTGCATTTTTTCCCCATCGACTCGGTGGTTGGTCTCGGTAGCCATGGTCTTTGTAGCCCTGAAACTTTCCATTTTCCCTATTTTAGGCCTTCTAAACACAGTGAAACCATCAGATTTTGAAAATCAAACCTATAATGGTACTTTGACTTTGTACCCTACGTAAGTAGTCTCCAACTTTTTGTACCCTGGGCTAGTATGCTCTATTCCACAATCCACATTCTACCCACGACACAACATCTAATACTTTAGAAGTTAGAATACATATAATCAATTTAAAAAATGTAAATAATCATAAGAATTTAAAAGACATTAGAGATAATTACTTAATTGTTTAACATTTAACATTGATGACTGATGAGTCACATTCACATACATTGAAATGACATAAATAAGGCACATAACTACATAGGTCTAGTACATATTACATGACACATGTAGATATATTACATGTAGTGTAGGAATGAAGTTTGGGAGGAAAAAGCACCAAAATCCCATCAACAATGTGTTTTTTTCTTCAAAGTGTAGCGAGAGGAGGGTGGGTTATGGACGGTTTCTCGATGATATGGGGTCGAGATTTGGTAAGATCCCGCCGCTGAGATCTCGGTCAAGATATGGTGGATTTTGTGTATTGATTGTCATCTCGTCTCGGAAAATCTAAAACAGGGATATTAGCAAAATCTCGTCGAGATCTTAAACCATGGTTATATGAGTAACTAAAGCACTATATGGAAACCATTTTTCTAATTTGTAAAATTGATCTATAAACATGGTATTTTTTGTCGAAGTCAATCTATTATAGTTAAAACTATGATTAATTCTTTTGTTGGTATTAATTATTTGGGACAAAGAACGCTGCCAGGCTGTGTAGCGTACGTTAGTGCTTCTCTGTATCTTTCTCTCCTCTCACAATAGGGGGCAGATATGTCTTTTCATAGGAGGGAGGAGAGAGAAAGGGAAGAGCTATCGTATGCTACGCAGCCTAGCAGTGTTATTTCTCCCTATAATTTTTCTTTCTATTTAGTTTCATTGATGGATTTACTGCCTATGTTAAATTTGAAAACCAAAGTTGGTCCCCTCTCCCCCCCTCCCCCTCCTCTTCCCCTTTTGGTCTTTTATTTTGAACATATTTTGATTACAACAAGCATCCAAATAACCACATTGATCACTTAAGACAAATCTTGAGTCTGCTCTGCATAGAGAAATATATAAATCTCATGAAGTGTTCTTTCATGCTGCCAAGGTTATTCCTTGGCTTTATTGTCTCGTCAAAAGGTGTTGAAGCTGATCCGTAAAAGATTAAGAACATCATTGATTGGCTGGCAAAAGGGCATACCCGGTGCACGAGGCTAGAGCGGGTTCGGGTAAACACTGCCAAACTTGTACCCCTATACAAGACTATCATACATGTTATAAATCGATACTATTGGCCACACATTGCAAGGGATGTCAATCATGTGATCTAGAGATGCTGAGTTTGTCAGTTTGCTAAAGGAGGGGAGCAATATACAATTTTATACTCTTCACTACCTGTTCCTCATGCACCTTGGATGGATATCAACATGGATTTCGTGTTTAGACTGCCCCCTACTAGTGAACAATATGGTTCCATCATGGTAATAATAGTTTATTCCTCAAACACAACCCATTCTATGCCATGGCGCAAGGCTTTCGATGCATATTAGATTGCAAAGTTGTTCTTTAAGGAAGTAGTGCAACTACATGGGCTACCGGACAGCATTGTCCTTGATCGTGAGGTCAACTTCATGATTTATTTGTGAAAGACATTGTCTCTGAAAACTAACTCGTATTGAGGGTTTGAATCCCTATCTTTTAATGACTTGATTCGAAAGAAAAATCTCGCCTTCTTTTTATTGTAGTTAAATTTAAATGTGTTGAAGCTAACCTAAAGCGAAATATTTCAATTGCATTCCATTGACAGACAGACTGACAGATAGGCATAGGTAGTGATTCGAAGCTTGGGGAATTTGTTGAGGTGCATAGTTCGAGATTATGTGAAGATATGGCCATCCATCTTTGACATTGCTGAGTTTTCTTACAATAGTTTAGTGAATCAAATGACAAGTTGTACCCCTTTTAACATTACTTGGAGTTCAGCCAAGGCGACCTATATGTCTTGTTCCACTTCCACCCCAAGCTCAAGTTAGCCTCGAGGTTGACAAATTCTTACACCACATCATAGAGCATGCCGACGTACGATGGCACATCGCTTTAAGCAATGATGTGTATAAATCTACAATCAATTGTCATCGATATTATGTGGAGTTTAAATTGGGAGATATGCTGATGGTTCGTGGCAACCCCGAGAGGTTCCAAAATGGTGTCATCATTGAATTGCACCCAAGGAAGATGGATCCCTACGAGGTGCTGAAACTAGTAGGACACTAAGACCTAATGCGTATATGCTCGAGTTGCCAGATGATATAACCATAAGAAATGTTTTCAATGTGGCTGATCTTCATTTTTTTTTTTTTTTTTTTTTGTGGGGCATCACTCAGATAATGGTGATACAAGATAGATGCTGAGGCTGCCCCAACTCAAGCCACCCATTGCTGATGTTATTGAGGAAGTCTTGGATGACAGATACAATACTACTTGTCATGGTATTGGATATCATGCATTTCTCGTCAAATGGAAAGTCTGTCCACGACACGATAGTACTTGGATTCATGTAGATGATTTCAAAAAGCTCAATCTCGACTTGTATGAGTACTACATGCCTTTCACCCATTCCTTAGAGATGAATGTTTTCAAGCCAGGGAGAGCTGATGCAGATTTGTAGACCTACCCGCTAGGAAGAAGGCCAGTTAGAGAGAGCCAAACCATGGGATGCAATTTTATGTTATTTCCTTAGTTTTATTTACTTGTTTTGGTTCAAGTTAGTTAAACCGTGGTCCATTTTAACTTGTGCTTCAGTTTTGGTTCAATTTAATTTGTTTGTTTGTTTGTTTCCTTAGACAAGTAATGATTAGCAGTGTCCACATCAACTAAGATCTGATTGTGTCTTGTAATCCAAGCTAGAGTCGGTTGGGGATCTTCCCTAATTGGTCAACTAATTCTTTCTGATTTCTTCAATAAAAGGGCAACCCATGGGCGAGCATAGCCCACGATTTTGATAACCAAGCTTGCTGCTGCACTACTTTCTCTTCCATGGAGAATCATTGTGTGTGATCCAATTAATACCTTACGGTGAGAAGCTTGGGTGTATCGTCTATTTTTCGTGTTCTTGTGCTACTGATGTTCTTCAATTTATTGTGATTCTTAATTCGTTATTTTTACTAGTGACAAGTAAGATCAACCTCTTCCCTGTTCTAACAAGGTTATCGAGGCGTAAGGTGACCTAAGGTGAGGGAGGATGGCCAAAATCATGGTGACACCAACAAGGCCATGCCTAGGGAACCAAGGCACCAGTCCAGGCTGGACGCCTTGTCGCCTTGATAATTATGGTTTCTAAATTCTGGTTTTCTGTAGAACTATAATAATTTGTTCCCCAAGCTAGTCTGTCAAGCCAGATGAAGCCATTAGAATCCCTTCATATTTTGGTTGAACCATCTACCCATTAGAGAGGGTCTCAATCCAAATTTCGGATCCATCTGACCTGTGGATTCCCTGGTATGTGATTTCTCCAATTTCTGTCCCTGTTTTGATTTAACTGCAGTTATAGACCTATTTCTTAGGGTTGACTATAGGGGCCCGTTTTATAACGTTTCTTCCGTTTCTGTTTCTAGAAACGGAAATTGCAGGAATTGAAGGTGTTTGATAAGTCATGTTTTTAGAAACAGAAACGGAATTGAAGGTGTTTGATAAGTCATGTTTTTAGAAGTCGATGGTAACCAGTGAAAGAATTGCCACAAGTCGTTTCCAGAAACGACGAAACAAGTTGAACTTGTTTCGCCTGGGTCGTTTCTTGAACCATAAATAAGTAAAAATTTCTATTTCTATTTCTAAAAATAAGTGAAACGAAACAGTTTTATCAAACGCTTTTTGCTCCGTTTCTGCTGTTTCTGGAAACAGAAATGGCAGAAACGCGTTTCTTGAAACGTTATCAAACGGGCCCTAGGTTTTAAGTTGCTGATTAATGTGTTGATATTTGGTTCTGTTTCTCATATATATCAGACCTGATTATAATGTTTAATCACTTCTTAAAGCTGTTAATAGGTTCCGATTTATGGCTTCTATATACCCTGTCCTGTTATTCGATTACCCATATTTGCTGATCTGATCTGAGCACTTTCAGATTCTCAGCAGATATTACACTTCCTAATTCTTACACTCGACCTCAGTTTCACACCCTTTTGGATCACCTATTTTGTTCCAACTTTTTTCTCCTTGTATCTGGACAATTCTTTGATATAATATCTTGTTATTTGGTTCTGTTTGAATCCTTCAATTCAGTATTACAATACTGGGCTCCTAGACAACTTGGCGACTGGTTGCCTAGAACTTAGAAAACCGCCTGGGCTCCTAGGTGACGTCTTGACAACTATGTGTAGTAATATGGAAATCACTAACACAATATTGTGAGTAATAAGCTCCTCAGGGGACTGGTTCAGCAGGTACAGTTGGTGGAAAACCCCTTTCAAGTCTATAACCTGTTTTTTTGCTGCTCCAGTGTTCCTTGGTTGGACCAGTTTACTCTATGAAGTCATTATTTGTTTGAGCTGTGGACTTTTACCTAGGTGGTGATACTTGAGTATAAGAAGTTTTACCCTCGAGGAAAATCTACATTTTAAACGGACATACTTAACTCTGAAGGAACTTGTGTTTCCTTGTTAGTATCATGTTGGAAGGTCGAAAAAAAGATTGGTTGTATAACTTGTGCATGAAGAAGCTGATGGTTTTCCTTCAGCCAATGGCAAGGGATTATGATCAAGGGAGAATCCCTTGACCGAGGCATTTGGATGGCCTTGAGATGGTATTGCACAACACTGCAGGGGCATTATTGGCCCCGTACTGTTGGGGGGGGGGTTAGTCTTTGACAGCCATTGATGGCTGTACTTTTCCTGCACCCACGGTGCAGGGAAACTTTCCCTTATAAAAATATATTCCATACTTCAACCTTTTGTTTGAAAGGGGGGGGGGGGACAAAGCTTTAAATCTAGCTTCTTGGGTTTAAAAGTTTTGGAACTCAATTGTTCTATATAGTTCATTGTTTTGCTTATCTTTTGAAAAGTTGATGGTACGACAAAGAATTTTGGGAGATGTTAGTCTATCAAAGTCATTAGACTTTCTGCCAGCCACTTGATATGGAGTTACATTATTTGGTTGATTTTGCATATTAACAATGTTATTAATACTACTTTTCTTTTTTCTTGAGATATTACAATGTCGAGAGTTTTTGTTGGACCCTAGGCTCCAGTGAGGCTTTTTATACTTTATTGAGTTCTGATTTTCAAGAGATTGCCTGAGGATAACTGCTATGCAATCTTGTTTTATCAGAGGGTCCAATGTCTGAAGAAGAAGTTCTACTTCCATTTCCAAGATTATGTTGACTTGATCATTTCGAAGGTGGGAATTCAAATCTCTGTGTGTGTGTGTGTGTGTGTGTGTGTGGCATGCATGTACTGCTTTTTTAGGCTTACTTCATAACCCTCTTGATTTAAATCATTTTTCTTTGGTTTCATGATCTGCATGTTATATTATCTTGTTATCACTGTCAAAGTGTGTAACCAACATTTCAAATGATAGGTACAGTTTTTGGACCGGCATCATCTGCTAATCAAGTTTGGTAGTGTAGAGGGTGCGGTAAGGTTTTATTTGTTCTATGTCTCCTGAGTAATTATGTTTGCTGACTTAGGGATGCATAAGCCCATAAGCATGAGGTGCCTACTTGTGCATTGCCTGAAGTCCAGTTATATCTCTTCTATCAGGTGCATGCCTGATTCAAATTAGGCACCCTTTGCATGGCACCTTGTGCCTCAGGTACTGGGAGGCCTTGGCTCCTTTTTTGTGCTTCTCTCCCTTAATAACTCTTATTTCCGAGAGTGAGCATAAGAATTTTTTTGGTTTTTAGTTCCCTTTTCCTTAATGGGAATAACTTTATATGACTTATGCAATATATCCTTATGTAATGTTGTGGCAACTCAATGTACCGCTGACACTTTAGGTTTCTCGAAGTACTGATCAGCATCCTGCATTTTTTGCTGTATATAATATGGAGACAACTGAGATAATTGCATTTTATCAGGTAATTTGTTAGTCTTTGTAGCTTTTGTTGGTCACTATTTTGTAATGGAACTTGTAAGTCTGTCTAACATGTTACATCTATAATGTTTTGGCCAGAATTCAGCCGATGAACTTTACTACTATTTTGAATGGTACTGTGACCACTTTCATGTGGCATCAGGAAACTTGTTATACATGAACTTCATATCATCTCACTCCAACAACATCCATGCTCTTGAGCAACTCAGAAATGTGAAAAGTAAAGCTAGTAGCTTCTCTCAGGTATCTTATTGTTGGAAGTTTTAGTACTCAGTATTCCGGTCAATGTGTGTTCTGTTTTTGAATACATGGTCTGTGGATAAAATGTTTACAAAGCACAATTACTATTATTTATGCACATGTTCTCCCTTGAGGTGCGGTATATCTATGAACTGTGCTGCTGTCTTCTGCAGTTTGTGAAGAAGATGCTGGCCTCCTTGCCTTTCAGTTGCCAGTCGCTAAGTCCTTCTCCCTATTTTGACCAATCACTTTTCCGATATGATGAAAAGGTATGATTTAGAACCGCAAAGTTCCCCCCACTTGATTTGAATCATTATTGATAATTTTTTATAATTGAGTGTCATTTGGTGGCAAATTGTATTACCTGTGGTCATCATCCTTGACTGGAAATTAATACCCTTGTATTTATTGAAGTATCATTGTATCAGTGGCCTACAAAAATTGTCATTTTCAGCCTACTTCAATGTTTAACTTCTTACCCAAAAAAAAAAAAAAAAAAAAAAAATGGTGGAACTATTGATATGTTCACATCAATCATACACATAAATAATGTAATGGGATGTTACGGTTTTCTTCAGGTCCTGGCTGTGTTAGGGTTACTTCCTCAGAGCAGATGAAAGAAAGAAAAGGAAAAAAAAAAAAAAAAAAAAAAAAAACAATAGAGCAAAGGAAAGAATTGAGTTCCCTTCATCACCTGGTTGGCTGCTATTATATAATTAATGGAAATTGTTGAGAAAAATAGTTTTATGCTTGTCTGGTTGATGGGTTTCTAATCACCTACGTGAGTTAGGGCTTAGAAGACCGAGAGGAAATCAGAATCACAGTCAGGAAACCTGACCAGATTTGGAAGTTTTTCAACAACTGAACAAAGACAAGTCTGATTAGGTTTAAATTCTGGTTGAGTGGACTGTTCTTAGGGAAGAATAATCCTGCAAAGTGTGATGGAAATCTGATGGTCAGATTCACACTTATGTAAGAAATTTACTGGAAGTAGGGAAGCTTGAACTTCAAAAGATGGGCAAGTTTAATCTTTCAGAACAGAATTTGATTAAGATGTTGAGCGGCTATTCAGTCTAGCAACTAGAACAAGGAGTCGGGAACAGAAATCTTAGATTAGAAAAGTTTAGTTGCAGTAGGATTTGAGAATTTGATTAGGAATATCTGGTTTTGAAATTATAATTGGAATTGGAACTAGAAACAGAAACTCATATTAATAAACTGAAATAAAGTAAATGCAGAATAATAATCAAAAGAATAATTTGTTAGCAATGTAAAGAGAACTAGAAGGTGAGAAAATATAGGCTGCAGGGTTTAGAAAGAACCAGTAACTGACCTTATATGTGATGTAGAAGAAGGAAACAAGTAAGAAGGGGATGACAATCAGGACTCCACCTGTTTCAGACATGATATCCTCCCAGTACCCTATACAGGAATCTACTAGGTCTTTTACTGATCTCTCGGCAGAACAATGGTCTGAAATCCACAGAACCAGCAGGCAGAAAGCTTTTTTCCAATCATCAAATCGTGGGGTGGCTGTAAGCCTTTACATTTATTTGTAATTGAGCTGGAAACTCAATAATGAGTGATTCAGTAAAGGCTAGAGCCAATGAGAACCAATCCTGGACAGAAAGGGGAAGAAATAAAAAAGAAAAGAATAGAAAGACAGATTGGAAAACCTTCCAATTGATAGCTATGGTAGCGGTTTCCTCATGCAACTAGGAAATTGATAAATATTAGAAAATATACTCTAATAAGGACTGGAGTTTATAATTAGGGAAAATGTTATTTGTCTGGGAGCGTGGACCCTACGTCAATGCCCTGACCAATGAGAGTGCATGCTCGGGCATCGACCAAGAGGGGCGTGGTAGTCATTTCATACCTTGACCTGGTTTCGGATGAGAAGTTTCCAATCTCAAAATACATGAACCAGATTAAAGAAGGGAGGAAATTAGATATGACTAATGGTGTTTCCGATCAGATCTGTTCAAAGCCTGCTATTCCGCCACTGCTTCTTTGTTCCCAGAGGAACCAGACTCCCATTTTAGAAGTT
>NW_024870463.1:0-17512 GCF_013358625.1 Macadamia integrifolia | reverse complement strand
AAAAAAAAAAAAAAAAAAAAAAATAGAGCAAAGGAAAGAATTGAGTTCCCTTCATCACCTGGTTGGCTGCTATTATATAATTAATGGAAATTGTTGAGAAAAATAGTTTTATGCTTGTCTGGTTGATGGGTTTCTAATCACCTACGTGAGTTAGGGCTTAGAAGACCGAGAGGAAATCAGAATCACAGTCAGGAAACCTGACCAGATTTGGAAGTTTTTCAACAACTGAACAAAGACAAGTCTGATTAGGTTTAAATTCTGGTTGAGTGGACTGTTCTTAGGGAAGAATAATCCTGCAAAGTGTGATGGAAATCTGATGGTCAGATTCACACTTATGTAAGAAATTTACTGGAAGTAGGGAAGCTTGAACTTCAAAAGATGGGCAAGTTTAATCTTTCAGAACAGAATTTGATTAAGATGTTGAGCGGCTATTCAGTCTAGCAACTAGAACAAGGAGTCGGGAACAGAAATCTTAGATTAGAAAAGTTTAGTTGCAGTAGGATTTCAGAATTTGATTAGGAATATCTGGTTTTGAAATTATAATTGGAATTGGAACTAGAAACAGAAACTCATATTAATAAACTGAAATAAAGTAAATGCAGAATAATAATCAAAAGAATAATTTGTTAGCAATGTAAAGAGAGCTAGAAGGTGAGAAAATATAGGCTGCAGGGTTTAGAAAGAACCAGTAACTGACCTTATATGCGATGTAGAAGAAGGAAACAAGTAAGAAGGGGATGACAATCAGGACTCCACCTGTTTCAGACATGATATCCTCCCAGTACCCTATACAGGAATCTACTAGGTCTTTTACTGATCTCTCGGCAGAACAATGGTCTGAAATCCACAGAACCAGCAAGCAGAAAGCTTTTTTCCAATCATCAAATCGTGGGGTGGCTGTAAGCCTTTACATTTATTTGTAATTGAGCTGGAAACTCAATAATGAGTGATTCAGTAAAGGCTAGAGCCAATGAGAACCAATCCTGGACAGAAAGGGGAAGAAATAAAAAAGAAAAGAATAGAAAGACAGATTGGAAAACCTTCCAATTGATAGCTATGGTAGCGGTTTCCTCATGCAACTAGGAAATTGATAAATATTAGAAAATATACTCTAATAAGGACTGGAGTTTATAATTAGGGAAAATGTTATTTGTCCGGGAGCGTGGACCCTGCGTCAATGCCCTGACCAATGAGAGTGCATGCTTGGGCATCGACCAAGAGGGGCGTGGTAGTCATTTCATACCCCCCCTGTGTTTTGGTGCAAGGGCATGCTCCCGGACAGAAAACAGCATCCCTTATAGTTAATAGACCAGCCTTAACGAAATAAATTAATAATAAAAAAAGCCTTAACAAGCCCCCATAATTCTGGTTCTAGAGAGAAACCACAGAAACTTCATAGTTCTGGTTCTAGAGAGACCACAGAAACTCTGAACCGCAGGCCATGTTGTGGTACTCGGCATAAAATGTCCACTTGTCAAAGAATTTAAATGACTTCGAACCAAAGGGGATATGGGGCTGGATGCATAGTCTTCACTGCGCCTAGGTGAACGAAGGCAGTCAAGGCGGAAAAATTTAAGGCGGCACCAAAAAGGCACCTATAGGGGCGGCCTAGGCGACCAAGGCTCCAGTCCAGGCAAAGCTGCTTGGACGCCTAGGCAACGTATTTAACTGCGGCTAGATGTGTACTGCAATGGGGCTATGGTTAGAGAAGCCCAAAGCATAAAAACTAGTATGAGAGGAGGGGAAGGAGGATAACCATGCTTCAATGTCCTTTAGGCAATCATTAAATGCTTCCACTGAAGAATCATCAAGATGCTCACCGCCCATTTTTTCATGGCTATAACGAACAACATTGAAGTCACTTACTGAGACACAGGGACAAGGTTCAAAATATCGGGTTTCGATCATTGGGGAGACCAAAATCTTGGTCGAAGTCTGGGAAATTTTGAGGAAACTAGGGAAATTTTTCTAGTTTTTTGGAAATTGTGGTTTCGACCCCCAAAATGTATTTTTTTTGCCTATTTTTTGTGTGCGTCTTTTTTTAGACATTTCTAACACATTCACATAATTAGTTTCATGGAAAAAAAGAAACTAAAGTCATACTTGTGGTGTTGACCAAAGTTTGCTAATGTACGTTAAGTCATTGACTGAAACTATACTACATAAGTACATATATAAGTTACTAACTAAAAATGTGAAATACATGATTAAAAATTTAAAACAAACAAAACGTAATGTAAAGGATCCAAAATAAATAATAATATTACATAATTGTGAGTTATCTCTCAAGTCTCAAGTCTCAAGTCTCAAGTTTCAAGTCACAATAGTCAATAGTCAATAGTCAACACCAAACAGTCAATTCCAAGTAGTGTTCAAGTATATTCTATAAAAAAATGATTTTTGGGGAAGATGGGATTTACCTTTTTGGTCCAAGCTCCCTTCCTTAGGTAGATTTGCTATGAATGTGCAAGATCCAAGATTCGAATGAAGATTTGATTGCATAAAGGCAAAATCTTGAGTGTTTTTCCAAATTTTCCACTTTATAGAGAAGAAATATGGGGAGAGGGTAGAACTTTTGAAATAAGAAGGCTTCGTTTCCCATTTAATAAGGTTTTATAAAGGCTGGTTCAACCAAAAAGGGTCGAACCCATTGGTCACTCAAAAATTTTCACATTTCGGTCGAAATGTGGGAATTTTGGTCGATACTAGTCGAAACTAGTGATTTTAAAAGTCATATGGTATTTGGTATCGGAGTCTTACGATACCGTGGAAATGTGAGAGATTTCAATGGTATCGGTCGAAAACTTGAACCATGCCCAGGGGATAGAACCCACCTACAAGGCAATGACATGGAGATCTTCCCAAAGAGAAGATCTCAATAGCAGAGAGGCATATATTGCAGTAAAAAGGAAATTGGAGTTCTCGTGGGATCAAATATTTTCACATGAAGAAGCTGGGAGGTAGAATACAAAACTAGTACAATGATTTTGGCTTACAAAGGTACCAAAGATGGCCATTGGTGTGGTAGGCATAGTTGGCAAAGAAGGACCAACTCGGGCGAGTGAGGAAGCAATTGTGGAGGCATTTTCCTTTTTCTCCTGTGTCTCAAAGACGAAACAAACACTAGTGGCATCTTTTTAAGTTGAGCACGAAGTTAGCCTATTTTAAAGAGGAGTTTTATTCACTGCAGTTCTAGATGATGCCTTGGATCATTTGGTAGTGGTCGAGAGGTGCTTCAAGGGTCCTCAAGGCCTGGGTGAGATGAGTCTTGACAAGGCAAGAAGATATGCTGGTGCAGTGGCACTTATATCCCCAAATGGGAAAAACTGATTATGAGAGGGTGAAGGGCTAGGGCAAGAACTAAGATGAAGGATAGGTGGATGGGGAAGGAGTTTAAGGTGGTTGAGAGGGGTGGGGAGTGGTGGAGGCTGCCACTAGAGGGGGATCACCGTGTGCAAGGTGTTCGGTGAAGGAGGAGGAGATTTGAGGAAGTGGTTTTCTGGTAAAAGAAAAAGGTCCATGGGGTGGCGTTCGGATCATTGGCATGCATTGGTTGGTCGTTTTAGGAGGGGCATCCTCTGAGTGAATCTTGCCCATAGTATTGATTGGGTTGACAAAGAGGGGTCAATGGGGCATGGGAAGGGGTTGAGCCATTTGGGGGTCCCACCCCTAAAAAGCAAGAGGGCAAGAAGCGGGATAAGAGGAGGGAGATATGGTGGGTAAGAGGGTAGGAGGAGTGTTGGAGGGAGATGAAGGGATGTAGGGTTTTCGATAATGGATGGGGGCATAGAGGGAGGGATCACCTCATCAGTGGCAAGAGGCACTAATATACTGAGATGGGAAGCTACAGGGGAGCAAGCCGAGGCAAGCGAAGCATGGATTTGACGAGTAATGTCATCAAGAATAATCGTAAACGGCCCGTTGGAAATTGAAGTACTATGGTCATAGACCAACGAGTGCTAGAGGGGCACCTATGCTTCCTGAGCGCAAGCATTGATGGATCGGTGAGGAGAGCTAGAGAAAGCGATGTGACAACGACCATTTGCATGTCGACGGGATCTACTTCGACCCCTAGGAGCAGAAAACATAGTTGGGTCTTGTTCAATGGTGACAAGCACAAATATTGCATGCACTATAGTAACTCGAGGAGGGAGCTCACCATCACCAAGTCACCAACTACTGGTTCAGGAGTGTACGAGGCAGTTGAGTGGCCAAAAACTTGGCAAGCCTGGTAGTGAGGTGGCTTCTGGTCAAAATAGACATGTTGGAAGGAGTGTCCTTTGTCATCAATCAGTGGTGAAGGGTAGAAGAAACCTCTACATGGAGGCGGGCGAAGGCCAGCCTGTCAATGGCTTTGGTCCTTGATTTGAGAACAGGGGATTCCCAACCACTAAGCCAAGGATACTCAAATTGTGTTCACACCAGTAGTGGAGATTTATCCCTGGGACAGAGATCCAAAGAGGAAGGGAGCTAAGGTCGACATGGTGGAGCTGCATTGATGGTCCCATTGCTCATGGATGATGGGATTTTGTCCGACATACCAGGGGCCACCTTCCAGGTCGTGATGCTTTTCTTGGAGAATTTGAAGATGATGAACCAGTTGTCTAGCAAGTATGTGTCCAGAGACCCTCAAGTTTTCCATTGCTTTGAGAGAGGTCTTGACGATGTGGAGAGGGGGGGCTGGGGGCCAATAAAATGGCCAACCAGGGACCATTGCCACTTGTGGGCTTCACCATCAAGGAGCCTTGATGGGCACAAGGTAACCTTGAATTTGACAAGGTATGAGGGCGGGATGAGCCAAAGAGGGAGCCCCTCGCTAACTGGAGAGCTCGTTTGTCCAAAGAGGGAACACCCTTTTTGGGCTGAGGAGAAAAATGGGAGGGACCATCAGGATGGGGAAATATGGGTGGGGGTTTGGGGGATGGGGTGGTGTAGCATCACTCTTGGCCATGGCGGCCAAGAGAGAAGACTGACGGCAAGGGGAGGGAGACTGGGGGTTCAGGGTTCAGGGCTGACTCTGAGAAGACTGAAATTTAGTACCTCGTTCATACCGACAATTCTGACTTTCTAAATTCTGGTATCTTATTGTGGTTTTGTGTTGGTTTCTAAATCTGGGTTGTCTGGAATTGAATTCTTCTATTTCTGAATCTGGCTGTTGCTAAATGCTTAATCAGTAAAATCATTAGACTATAATTTCTTATTTCAGAAATCCTAGTTGAATTCAATCTTCTTCTCTGAATCCTGGTTTCTGTCTACTAATCATTCTTGTTATAATCCCCATAATGCTGCTTGATGATTCTGCAGTATTGCCCAATCATACTGCAGAATGGTACTTCCATAAGTGGAAATTCTAAGGTCAGATTCAGATCATACTTTGCGGAGTTATCCCTTGTTGAATAGTTTACTTGATCAGAGATTCATAGCCGTCTGAGTTTTTTTGATTAAGTTATTAACCATTTGTTGATGCCGAAATCTGACCATCGGCTCCAGGAGAGAAACCTACAAAACAAGGGGCCGGAGGACCAGGCTCCGATGCCTAAGTTTCAGTCAACAAAATAGTTTATTGGAGCAGTGGAGAGTGAGATTTACCTCTTGTCCCTTTTCATAGGGTAGGTGCTATGAAACCCTAATTCCCATATGAGGTGAAGTACTCTATTTATCCTTGCAGTTAGGTTCCTTGAGTTGTGAGATCCCTTGGTTTGTGGTTGAACGTCACGTGTCATACCCTTATTGGTGAGGTTATTTCATAGTATATCAGATGCCCCCCACTCCCTTAAGTTCCTAGAATAGGAAGTTGAGGGAGTAGAGTCGCCTTTTTCTAGGGAAGTAGGGTATTGGTCAATGTTGCTTCTAGTGATGAGGATTGGCAATGTATGCTTGGTGTCCCCCCATTGTGCTGGGGTGTAGAGG
Source organism: Macadamia integrifolia (assembly GCF_013358625.1). Taxonomy (NCBI): domain Eukaryota; kingdom Viridiplantae; phylum Streptophyta; class Magnoliopsida; order Proteales; family Proteaceae; genus Macadamia; species Macadamia integrifolia. The sequence goes on along the minus strand of NW_024870463.1, from coordinate 11,602 downwards.
TTAATGCTGGGCACTTCTCCTTTGTGTTGGGGTGTAGAAGTCAATGTTTGACGCGTCCCCATCGTACTTGAGGGTGGAGATATAAGTGTTCGTACCATAGTTAAGGGTTGAAATGCTCGAGTCTTTCACATGCTTGAGCTCGCTCCTATGAAGGTCGAGGGACTCGTGTCTTGGTCATGCTTGAGCTCGCACCTTTATGAAGGTCAAGGGACTCGAGTCTTGGTCATGCTTGAGCTCGCACCTTGATGAAGGTTGAGTGTCTCAAGTCTTCGTTGCGCTTGAGCTCGTACCTTGATGAAGCTTGAGTGTCTCGAGTCTTCGTTATGCTTGAGCTTGTACCTTGATAAAGGTTGAGTGTCTCAAGTCTTCGTTATGCTTGAGCTCGAACCTTGATGAAGGTCGAGTGTCTCAAGTCTTCATTACGCTTGAGTTCGTACCTTGACGAAGGTCGAGTATCTCAAGTCTTCCTTACACATGAGCTCGTACCTTGATGCAGGTCGAGAGACTCAAGGCCTTGGCAGGCACGCTTGAGCTTGCTCCTTGATGGAGGTCGAGAGACTCAAGGCACGATTGAGGTGACGTAGCGAGGAAAGAGAAAATCTTTGCTGAATTCTTTATTGAAGTGTGGGCTTTTGACCTCTTGCCTGGCCTTGACCAGAGTGTGGGATGGTCTCAATGAAAATTGGTGGGGTAATGTCCGAGAATGAGCTCATAATAGATGTCGATGGCTAGATATTGTGCTTATAATAGATGTTGAAGACCAGATATTGTGCTTATAGAAGATGTTGATGACCAGATACTGCGCTCATAACGGATGTGGAGGCCAAATCTTGTGCTCATAATAGATGTCAAGGACCAGATCTTGGGTATCATATGCCCCCCACTCCCTTGGGCTCTGTAAGAGGTCGAGGGAGTAAATTGCTGCTTATGAAAATATGGTCATGCCAGGCATAGTTGATGTATCTTGTTGTACCGAGCATCGAACAATAATTGAATTCTATTTGAGAAGACGAGCATGAAAATTATAGCAAAATTTTAATATTATAATTGATTAATGACATGAACAGTTCTATTATGACCTATCTTAAACACAATTTCAAGCATCAAGAGAAAGGAATGGGAGAGGAGTCTTCCCTGTAGGTGTGAGGTGAGCTGTTTTGTACTTCTTCGCTCACTTGAGCATTTCCTGGCTGGTGATGAGCTGCTCGGCCTTGGGATGGTGTGATCGCCAAGCTTGCCTACTCGATCATAACATGCTCGGCCTTGGAAAGCTGGTCTGCTCGGCTTGGAGATCAGGACTAGAATTTGTGCTCGGTGGCGGGGGTGGTCGGCTTCGGCCATATGCAGATTACGTGGTGCTTGAGCATGGATTGGTTGGCCTGTGAGGTTCTAGTTGGCTGTGTTGTTACTCAGCTTCTTGAGGCTTCAATTGAGACGATGTAGAATGATTTGAAGGAAGAGGCACTTTGTGAACGAAAACCCCCTTCTATACGTTAAGATCGTTTTACCCAGAGAGAGAAAGATGGAGTATGGAGTACTTGCCAAGGGGAGATTGAACAATGGAGTCCTTCAAATTGAAACGAAGAGAGAATGCAAGGCACCTAGATCGTGGCCGAAGTGGTGCACTCGGCTGGGGTGAGCTTGGCTGCAATGTGCTCGATCGTGAAGCTGTCGGCCAAGATCGTGTTCAGCCTACGTAGCGTGCCGACCAACAGCGGAGTAGTCAGACGGATCGGGCTCGTCTGTAGCACACCTTTGTGCCACAGATCGTGTAGCACATTCTAAATGATTGACACGTGGCGGATTTAAAATGAACGGTGACGATATTCGAGGGAGGAGGGAGACATCTCTACCTGCGCTGTAGCGAGTAGAGGTATTCCTTGCAATTCTTCTCTCTTCCCTCGGTTCGGAGCCCGATCACCCCACCCCACCCCACCCCACCCCACCCCACCCCACTGAGATGTTGACCATAGCTAGAACACCATAGGTGGTTTTTGCTGCTTACCATAGAGAGGGAAAGAGAAGGGGGGAGATCGGGCTCCGATCCATGTCGAATTGGGGTCGTCGGTTTCGTCTTCCTCTGGTTAGGTACTTAGGTGTCGATTCTCAGTGCTAATTAGTTGTCACTACTTGGGTTGAGGTTGAATTTGATGTTCATCTCCATTTTCGAGATCGATTTCTGTAGCAGTACTGTAACTCAGATCCACCAGCGAAGGAGAAAGATTACCTTTCTTTTCTCTGTTGAAAATCCTCTTCAACGATTGAATCGGTGACATCAACCTCTACCTGCCCTGTTGGGGATTTTAAACCTTGAACTCCAGGTGAACCTGAGTACAGAGAGGGAATTCGATGGTTTCTGCTACTTACCACAGAGAGGGAAAGAGAAGGGGGTGTTGGAGCAAAAGAGAGAAATAGAACAGAACCTCATGATGACTTCATCTTTTGTCTTCTTTTCTATTATTTTCCTACCACTACTATCCATCTTAGTAGCTGCTATTTCCTCTGAATTGCTTTTTTCGAAGAAATCTCCATTTTTTTTTGAACTTTGGAGATCTGAAGGAGAACTTTTTAGTTTTCCATTTCTGATGCTGAGAGAAAGGTGGAAACTTTCTGTGATGAGAGGACTTCTTGGTGGAACAATCTAACAGTGGAATGTTAAAATTAGGATACAAAGTTAAAAACACTGTTCCTGCATTTAGGGTAGTCTGGACAGTAGCAATTACAACATGTTGATACCGTAAAAACCTACTATCAAGAAGGGCTATCCGGGAAACTACCGGGAGTCCTTTTCGTCCATGAAAAGATGGATTCATAATGGTGGTAGCAGCTCCTGTGTCTAGGAAAGCTATGATCTTAATAAGTGTGGCATAAGGTTCAGGGATTAGTTGAACCGAAACATGAGGGAGAGAAACTGCTTGGCATGGGAGAGGAGAAGGTTGTAAGCTATTCTGGGAAGGGGAGATAAAAGGAATTACTTGGTAGAGGGGATCAGATTACTCGGACTCGGAGAGATAAAACTCTAGGTCTGAGTTTGTAACTGGGAAATCAATGGCAAAAAGGGAAAGATCTGTGGGTGATTCATCAAGGGAACCGTTCAGTACCAATACCTTGAAAGAATTCTGGCCCAAACACAGCAAACTCATGGCACTTTGACCCATCATGATCATCTTCTACAATCTTTACGCTTTCCCCTAAGAAGATGCAAATTGGAGTCTCTACCATTGATTTTCTCGTCGTCACCATCTCAAAAGGACAGTATGCTCTCCAACCTCACATTGCAATAATGGTGGTAGCAACTCCTGTGTCTAGGAAAGCTATGATCTTAATAGGTGTGGCATGAGGTTCAGGGATTAGTTGAACCGAAACATGAGAGAGAAACTGTTTGGCATGGGAGAGGAGAAGGTTGTAAGCTGTTCTGGGAAGGGGAGATAAAAGGAATTACTTGGTAGAGGGGATCAGATTCCTCGGACTCGGAGAGAGAAGACTCTAGGTCTGAGTCTGTAACTAGGAAACAAAAAATCAGGTCTAACAATTTCTTGGAATAATCAACTACATGACAGAGTTCCTTCCTCAGCAGATCAAGCATATCTCCCTGCTTCACCAGCTTTTGCGTAAGAAAGCCCCTCCTTGGTCTTCTGAACACACTGCAACAATTCAAGCTTTGAAGAAACTCTCTGAAGATCTCCCTACTCTCCAGATCCCCTCCACTGGAAAAAGAATTTTACAAACAGATGCAAGTGACACCCACTGGGGTGCTATTCTTCTTGAAGAAAAAAATCTAGCCTCCAAAAGGACTTTATGGCTACAAAAGCGGATCTTTCAAGAACTCTGAATTGGGGTGTAAGGTGTGGGTGAAGCAGGATTAGGTGGATTAGGTCTAGGTGGTGGATCCTCAGGATTTTGAATTTCAGGGTCATCATCCATTTCTGAGACATGAGGGGTAGTAGGACGAGGACCATCATTCATGAATGAAGGAAGAGGATCAGTAACCTCTTCGTTGGACTCCCCACGGTCTTGTGTATAAACATCTTCTTCCCTAGCTATCACTCTTGTTCGGGTTGAACCTGTTCTAGCTAAAGATACAGTCTAGGCCACACCCTTTTGCAAGTAATCCCTGCTTATGGTTCCTTCTGGCAGAAAAAGATCCTTGAGCGTGGTGGGCTTTCAGACTAAGGATGCCGTTCAATGGCCTGTAAGGAGATCAAAAGCATGATTTTGTAGCCGATAGGCCATCTGGTAGTGTAAGGTAGCAGCCTGAGCAATAGCATTCTGGGGAACACTAGTAATGTGGATCTGAAACTTAAGGGCAGTAGGGAGAAGAGGATCTGACAGTGGAATGTTAAAATTAGGATACAGAGTTAAAAACACTGTTCCTGCATTTAGGGTAGTCTGGACAGTAGCAATTATAGCATGTTGATACCGTAAAGACCGACTGTCAAGAAGGGCTATCCGGGAAACTACCGGGAGTCCTTTCCGTCCATAAAAAGATAGAGCAAATTCGTCCTCCGGTTATTCCTCCCTGTTGTATGTACACTCCAGGTTCTTCTTCCTCTCCCCTCAAAAATTTCCCAGGACCCAGTGACTCTGGCCCAGATATTCATGGTGTCTGACAGGAAGGAATAGTCTTACTAGGAAGCTCTTTTCATTCTAATTATCCATTCCTTACTCTCTTCTCCTTTACCACACTCCTAGAACTCTAAGATCTTCCCCTTATCTAAGCTATTAAGCTTTTACAAAGCACGAAACGATAAGTTGGACCCACTCTTACATAATTATCCCACATGGTATACACAAACCAAGACGATAAGTGGGACCATCACACAAGACTTGTTGATTCCGATGAAATCGGGCTTGCCATCTGATGCTCAAGCTCTTCTGGCCTTCAAATCGAAGGCTGATTTGGAAGAAAAGCTCCCCTTCTTGCTTAGTAAGCGCGTGGGTCACTGCCAATGGCCCGGTTCTGTCCCTCCACTAAACCCTAAACCAGTCCTCTCTCCAAATCTTCAATGTCTCCTCCAACAGCCTCACCGGCGCCATTCCCGTCACTGTCACCTCTCATGCTTCCACATCTCCTTTTCTTCTAATCCCGGGCTCTGCAGTGAGATCGTTCACTAAGAATGCCAACCACATCTGTCCTTTTTTGGCCATCGGTGCTGGGACCGCCGCCTATGGCAGTCGGGATTGAACCGAGGGAAGAGAGGAGAAGAATTGCAGGGAATACCTCTACTCGCTGCAGCGCAGGTAGAGGTGTCTCCCTCCTCCCTCGAATATCATCACCATTCATTTTAAATCCGCCACGTGCTAATCATTTAGAGTGTGCTACACAATCTATAGCACAAAGATGTGCTATAGACGAGCCCGATCCGTAATCAGACTGCTTGCCACGATGTGCCCAGCGCATCGAAAACCGACCAGAGAGCACGGTTGCTCGGCCTCCAAACGCTGGTCAACTGAGGTGTGGGGCAACAATTTGTTGGTCGGTGCTCGACAATGATATGTTTAGGTGTAGTGTTGGTTGGCTGCAAAGATCTCGTACATGAGAGGTATTCATAGAGGTGCTCAGCTGCAGGTGTTGCCGGCTAAAGTTCGTGCTTCGCTATAGTGGCCCGACCCTGCTCGGTTGCATATGTCACTGATCCGATATATATTTTTTACCCTTTATTTCGCTTCTCATCAAGGAAGAGATCAAGTGAGTGTGGAAGGAAAAATTAGAAATTATTATATAAAGAGATTAAAGTGGGTCTTCTAGTCACAAAGTAAATCTCTGCTCGGCTGAGTTGAGCAGTCGCACTACTGAGCTTGTTGTGGCGGGTTCGAAGAGAGCACCCGTGCTTGGTATTATTATCGACGATCAGACTAAGTGTTTGTGGAATGGTCGGTTTTGAGTTCTAGAAGTGTGGAGCTCGGCTGGTCGGGTATGGTTGGTTGTTGGGTGCATGGGGATGGAAAGGTTGCTCAGCTTCAATATTAATGACCAGGTACCCGTGCTTACGCTACCGGGCTTGGCTTTGGAATGTCGATCAACTGCAATACTTGGTCTTGATCCCATATGCTCCTCTTTTGCTGCTAGAGAGAGAGAGAGAGGGAAAAGCATAATCACTTACTGGAGTGACTGATCCGCCTGGTTGTGCTGTAAGCAATTGAGAAATGTGTGTTCAGGTTGCGGAGTAATCGGTTCCAAAGTGTTCGGTGGTTGGTGGGGTGATCCAGATGTTTGCTTGGTGCTCAGTTACGGGTGGTGTTAGCGTGCTACGAAGATAAGTTCTCCGTTCTTTGAGGGGACTAGAGCAGGGGTGCGGACAAGTGGAGGATTAAGCCACGAGCTGCTGCAAGCTAAGGAGGGTTATGCACTACCTCCGCGAACTGTGTGAGCCATGAGCTTGGTGCAACTGGGTAAACAATTTCAGATATATATATATTTTTTTGAATCTGCCAAGATGAGTAGTTGATTCAGCCTGACTAGAGGACCAGGTGGCAAAAATCACCTTGCACTTAAGTGATTTGGCTTGGCTGGAGGGTGAGGTGGCAAAACCCAGTTTGCACACCACTTAGAAAACCAGCTCTGTACAATGATTTTAGAATACCGGTCTTGTAAACCAACTTACAAAGAACTTTAACTTTAGTAAAGTAACTGCAAACCAATTTTGTAAGCCATTGGCAGAAACCACTTCTTTAAACCACTCTTGCAAAACGAGATTCACAGACCACTCCGCATATCGCATGAATTTGGAAAATCAGATTTGTAAACTACTCTTGGAAACCACCTTTGGAATTCAGCTATGTAATTATCTTTGGAAAATCAGAAATAAACCACTAGAATTTGACAAATCAGATTTGTAAACTATCTTTGCAAACTGCTTTTCTAAACCACCTCTGTTGATGCAAGAACTCTGTAACCATTTTTGCAAAACCACTTAATTTGTAAAACCACCTTAGGTAATGCAAGAACTTTGTAACCGTTTTTGCAAATCCACTTTGTAAAACTACCTTGGAGAGGGGTTGGGGTTTCAACAATGGAAAATCCAAGATCCAAGGTGAGAAATAAAAGAGGGAATGAGTGATGATTTTATCTGTGTTTTGTATGGTAAGGGCGATGGTTTCCCGGTGCGGCCGCAATTGGTGATGGCAGATTTGATTTCTTGGACCTAAAAAAATCCAAACGGTTGACCTGGTTTCGGATGAGAAGTTTCCAATCTCAAAATACATGAACCAGATTAAAGAAGGGAGGAAATTAGATATGACTAATGGTGTTTCCGATCAGATCTGTTCAAAGCCTGCTATTCCGCCACTGCTTCTTTGTTCCCAGAGGAACCAGACTCCCATTTTAGAAGTTCAAAGATCACAAAGGCGGCGGTCCAAGGAAATCTTGTCTCTGCCGCGACGGGAACCCTCTTTCTAATATAGATTCTGTTGCCGCTACTTGCAAGAAATCTCGAATTTTGACGCAGCTTTGCTGAGAAGATGACGGAGCCGATCGAGACGAAGAAACTTTGAATCTCGAGTGGGAACCAGTACTCATTCTTGATATTCAGAGAGAAAAAATGGAGGTCAGAGCTTGGATCCACAATCCTTTCTTTGCTCGTTTCCATTGCTCCTTCGTTCCCACAAACGGCGCCACTGTTGATGCCAGAATCTGACCGTCGGCTCCGGGAGAGAAACCTACAAAATAGGGGGCTGGAGGGGTGCTCCGGCCAAAAGGCTCCGATGCCTAAGTCAGTTTTAGTCGGCAAAATAGTTTATTGGAGCAGTGGAGAGTGAGATTTACCTCTTTTCCCCTTTTATAGGGTAGGCGCTATGAAACCCTAATTCTCATATGGGGTGAAGTATCCTATTTACCCTTGTAGTTAGGTTCCTTGAGTTGTGAGAGCCCCTTGGTCTGTGGTTGAACGCCACGTGTCCTACCCTTATTGGTGAGGTTATTTAATGATATATCACCATTCATCTGATCTAGTTGTGTTCTTTTCCCGGGATCCTGTACTAATCTCCGCTGGAATTCTCCTGGTTCATGACTAGTTCTACGTTAAGATCCCAGCACAAGCCCTGAAAAGCTAAGGTGGGTTTGGATTTTTTGGGCACAAGTAGTATGCCTACCGGCCAGCATAGAAAATTGTTGTTAGGTATGTTTGGAAGATGAATTGAAGAGAGTTATTAGAGGGTAAGCGTAACGATATCAGAGTTTAGCATTGCATTTGCCATCAAACTTACCCTTTGTACAGTGTCAATGGTTTTTTTTTTGTCGTTTTTATGTTGATCAAGTTTCACTAGTAACCTTCTGGAAGCATGTTTTTGTATATTTCATTTTATGTTTCATTGGTCTATACTTTGCAGTTTGCAAGTATTCTGCCACTTTCTTTTGTCTAGGTCAAGCTCTTCTTTATTGCTAATTGTTACTACTACTTCCATCAGTTTGGATCCTATTATTTTACGCCATGGAGTTGTCACATTATTTTTGCTTTGCTATTGCAGTTGATTTCTGCAACCGACCGACATAGACATTCCACGGACCATCCTATCAAGTTCATTTCGAGGAGGCATTCAAATTCTCTGAAGTTCAAGATAAAACCAGGTCTATGACTGAACAAATTGACAATCCCTAGGTCATGCCATCTGATGGATTACAACTTATGCAAATCCTTTCAGGGAGCTTGCCACATATGTACTATTGTTACCAAGAAGATCTTTTTTCACTATATTTCTTGAGTTTGGACTTGAGGGTGACATGAATCTGCAACTCTCTAGGAAAAGTCCACTTTGTCTATGTTACACGCGTCTTTTTTGGAAACTGAAGCTACCTGATTCTGAATGTGTACTAACTGGAGGCTTGTAATGCTTTTTCTTCCCTAATAGGTCCAGAAGCTGGTGGTGCAGATGGTCGGGCGAAGAAAATATCTTCATTTCTCTTCCACCCAATCTTGCCCCTTGCTCTTTCGATCCAACAAACATTCTTGCAGCCTTCTGTTGTGAATATTCACTTCCGCAGATAGGATATTCGTTTTCTCTGAGTTCTCAAATTTTAGAACCCTTTAGAGAGAAATTAAAGGAACCTGGTATATATCTCAGGAGTCGCTGCTTGTCATTTTCAGTTTGAAGTGGAAGTACTTCATACATTATTTTCTTTCGTCCTCACTACACATATTCTTTGAGCTTGTTGTAAGAGATGAAGTTGCGGTGAAAGTTTTGTTCTTTTTGTAATACATGCCGACAAACCTTTGAAGACTACTTTTAAGCCTTTCTCCTCTGGTGCATTTATCAATTTTTCCGCCTCTTTTTTGTTTAACCATGACGATCAATTCATGTGGGTCATCCAATAGTACTTTGTGTATGTTGGATGCACGGCCATGTGAGAGATTATTTGAAGTATGAGCACATTGGTGGTCCTCTCTGGGACTCGCTGGCTTCCTATACAGGGCTCCAATGGGCTTAGCCAGAAGAGAGGTGTTCAGGCAACTCTATTGCATATGCTATTACATTTGGGAACCTATCAACTACTACCACTACAACACTTTCTTCTCCCTCTTGATAATGTTTCTGTGCTCTCTAAAGAGGCGAGTGATTCTATTAATTGATTACTAGAAACCCATCAGAAGAGGGTGGAGCGAATCAGAAGCGGGTGTCTCCACCTCTTCACTAAAATATCTTTGAATCTGTGCTTGCGGTTCATCTGTTCTTTTTTCCCTCGGCTTTCTGAGTCATTGATTCGAGTTCATATCATGTTATTAGCATGTCTTCTTTATTTAATCCATGCCAAGTACAATTGGCATTTTGGGGTTGGAGGGTGGGGGAAGATATCAAATTAACATTGCGTATGGACGCTATCTTCTATTTCGGGTAAAAGCGAGCTCTATACGTCTTTATCTTTGTCCGCATCATTTTTTACGCACCAAATTAAACATCTGATCTTCTCTACTATATATATCACCAAATATCCCGAAACCATAGTGTGACTTTTTAACACAAGACTATTCTTCAGGATTTTGTGGCAGATGATTGGGCACGGCCTTGAGGTCGAGGACCTTTATCTGCACAATTCATCAGTTAACGATGGCATCTCATCAAGTGGATGTGCGGGTTCTATTGCTGTGTATTTTTTATTGGAATGAGATTGTTACTTGTGCTGAGAAGATTGTTTCCTTCTTTTGTTCAATTATCAAACTATATTGAGAAACCTGGAAATAGCAACACATTGTAAATGTACCATATTAGTTCGTACTAGCAGTACTTTTTCTATAAAACAAAATTGGCATATGCTTTCGTTGTATTTTCCTCAGTTTGAATTGTAATGTTTGTTTTCTTCGCTTGGCTTCAAAAAGAAATTTATATTGAGATAATCAAAACTTATCAAGACCTTAAAAATCTTGACCATTAGTTCTTGTAAAATTACTCCGATTCAAATAGTAATGTTTTGTTGGTAAAGTTAGCAAATCATTACTATTTTGGATTCAAATAGTAATGTTTCACAAAAAAAAGAAAAAGAAAAAAAAAAGCAGAAAAAATAATAATAATGTCTGTAGATTCTGTTTTTTCGATTCTATTTTACAAGGACCTTCTCTCCCCAACGGCAAAAGCAGGGCTTTGTCTACTGTATTGTTTCTTCTCCCCCATCCCCCTCCCTCCTCCCCTCCCCTCCCCCCCTTTCTTGAGTAGTCTATGTATTTGTCTTCCTTTGGTAATGAAATTTTGATTTAAAAAAATAAAATAAAATAGGTTACTTCTTTGAGCTTGTCAACTTTAATGTGTGGAGACTAGCATCCATCTCATTTCGTCGTGCATTTCTATATTAATATCTTTTTCTCTCTTTAAAATAAAGAAATATATAAAACCACCAAACCAATCAAATGACGAGATGATTCTTAGGAGGCAGCCATAAAAAAATTTCTCTAGAGAGACAACATTAGTAACATTTTCTCCTCATAATGAGCAGGTCACTCCAACATGGCAATTCTATCTTTATTTCTCCATTTTAATAAAAATGAGACTTACACAGATATTAATTCCCATGATCAATTAAAGTAGTTGTAAAATACTTTTCTAGAAATCTTGGATAAGGGTTCAGGGTTTGGGGTTTAGGGTTTAGGGTTTAGGGTTTAGGGTTTAGGGTTTAGGGTTTAGGGTTTAGGGTTTAGGGTTTAGGGTTTTTAGGGTTTAGGGTTTAGGGTTTATGGTTTAGGGTTTAGGGTTTGGGGTTTAGGGTTTAGGGTTTAGGGTTTAGGGTTAGGGTTTAGGGTTTAGGGTTTAGGGTTTAGGTTTTAGGGTTTGGGGTTTAGGGTTTAGGGTTTAGGGTTTAGGGTTTAGGGTTTAGGGTTTAGGGTTTAGGGTTTAGGGTTTAGGGTTTAGGGTTTAGGGTTTAGGGTTTAGGGTTTAGGGTTTAGGGTTTAGGGTTTAGGGTTTTAGGGTTTAGGGTTTAGGGTTTTAGGTTTAGGGTTTAGGGTTTTGGGGTTTAGGGTTTAGGGTTTAGGGTCTAGGGTCTAGCGTCTAGGGTCTAGGGTCTAGGGTCTAGGGTCTAAGGTCTAGGGTCTAGGGTCTAGGGTCTAAGGTCTAGGGTCTAGGGTCTAGGGTCTAGGGTTTAGGGTCTAGGGTTTAGGGTCTAGGGTTTAGGGTTTAG
>NW_024870462.1:383743-391199 GCF_013358625.1 Macadamia integrifolia | reverse complement strand
CTTGCATCAACATCAAGTACCGATGCTAAGTAACCCTGACATCCACTTTCTAGCAATTTTACCGCCTGAAGAGCAGAGACAAGGACCTTCCTCACCCGTCTCATTCTATCTGCTCGGTATACCAATTCTTTCCCTTCGTCATCTGTCACCCTAATCAGCTTTTCAGCGCACATCACATTAGCTCGATGAGCCGACAATCAATCCATACCCAGTATAACATCAAAATTCTACATATTGAACTTAATGAGTTGTGCATCAAAGTTCTTTCCACTAATTTCCACTGGGCACTGCCCATATACTTCCTTCAACTGTGTAACTTTACCAGTAGGCATACTAACAATCATTCCGTGATCTAGGATCCTGGGTGACATCCCAAGTTTCTCTGCGAATCTCTTAGATGCGAATGAATGAGTAGCTCCTGAATCGAATAAAACATAGGCTGGTATGCCTGATATGGGTAGGATACCTAGTGTAACAATGCATATAATTTCAGCAGGTCATCAATATTAATCACAATGAATTTCTTAATTTAAAATGTACCTGCTACTACTTCTGTACTGACCTCAGCTTCTTCGGCTGACAGAGCATACATCCTTCCCTGCTGTTGATTCCCCCGAGCTAAGGGAGGTCGGTACGCAGAGGGCTGACTGGAGGGCAAGGCTGATCTAGCCGGACAGTCTTTTGCATAATGCCCATATGAATGGTAGTTGAAGCAACGAATCTAAGATGTCGGAACTGGGGCGGGGCCCCTCCGCACTTGATCCATTGCAGATGGAGGTCGAGGTGGCCTTGGAGCTGTAGGTGCCGCACCAGTGTTCGGGCGAAAAGAGGTGGAACCCGAACCACCAGCTGGTCTAGGTGGGTAGCCATATGGCCTATAGGGCTGCCTATACATAGGCCCAGAACTGTACGATCCGCGGCATGCTTTGGAGGAATTTCCCATATCCAGAAATGGGTTTGTTCTCTTCCACATTCCAGGGGTGAGGGACTGTTCTCCCTTTTGCTTATCCTCCATGGTCTTGGCCTTTTGCACAATCTGACCATATTTGGTCAAATCCAAGACCTTAAGTACAAACCCAATAGATGCTTTTAGGCCTTTTAGGAACCTCGCTGCCTTCTCTTCAACTGTCCTCATATGCCTTGGGGCAAAATGGAACAAACTCTCGAATTGTTGTTGGTACTTAAAGACAGTCTTACCTCCTTGAGTTAAAGCCATAAACTCAGTCTCCTTACGGTCTCTGAAGCTGCGCGGATAATGGTTGTCTAAGAACAACTCCTTGAACTGCTCCCAAGTGGGTTCTGGATGGGCAGCCAGCAATATGGGCTTGGAGGCTTGCCACCAAGAATTTGCCTCTTTCTTGAGTTACAACCCAGCACAAATGAGTTTCTGTGCATCCGTGCACTCAAGCACCTCAAATATCTTCTCTAATTCTTGGATCCATTGGTCCGGTTCCAGAGGATCACTCCCCACCTTAGAGAATACAGGTGGTAAGTTCCTCTTGAATGACTCCACTACCTTTGACGTATTATTCGTCGGCGGAAAGTTAGGAGCATAAGCCGGATAGGAAGAGTATGGAGGAGGCATCCCATACTGAGGAATATTGAATGGTGGAATTGGAGGTGTACCTCCCCCTTGTGGTCCCGTTCCTAACCCTACAGGCGGGTCCTGTGGAGTGAGTACACGAGGAGGTTGACCCGACTGAGAAAGGTCCAATTGTTGCTGAATAGCAGTCATAAATGCTTGCCGTTGCTGAAGCATTTGTTGCTGAAAAGCCTGTTATGACTGCTGAATTATGGTAGCCACATCTCCCGGTGTAATAACCGGTGGAGGGTCCGGAAATGTAGTCATAGGTGGGTCCCCATGTGCCCCACCCTGACCAAGGGTCTCTGGAGGTGGTGGAGGTGAGGTTTGCCCCACAGAGCGGGACCTCCTGGAATTCAGTGGTCGACAGACCGGACGAGGACCCCGCGAGGTACCTCGGGCATTACTACCGGATCTAGTACGTACCATCGTATCCCTGTACGTGGAACATATTACACACTATATTGGTTAAACACCGGAGAATTGATTTCGGCACACAATTATATGCCATCACATAAGGTATTGTAGTGTATGATAGTCCACAATAAATCGCAACTTAATTCCAAGGTACGGAGCCAACGCCCCAACGGGTACGTCAATGGTCCCACTTGACCATAACACATTAATATAGGAATAATATCAATAATGAGAATCAATATAATCATGCTAGGAGGGAAAGAAAATTTTTCAAAATTTTCCCAATTTTCACAATCGGTGGGCTGCATCGGCAGGTAGGGGCCCGCTGGTCGAGCCCGTCGGTCCCAGTACCTCAAACCGGTGGGTAGGGGCCTGCCGGTCGGGCCCTACAGACCCTGTTCTGTCTTGTCTCTTTCCCCAACTTCTTTCTCTTTCTTCCACTCTTCCTTGGGCGTTTTTGGAGGTCTCCTCGGCGCTTCTACTCGCGAATCTACTCATCAACTCGGCGCCTTTTTGAGAAGATTCAACTCTCACTTCCAAGTAAGTTTCTTCTCCTCCTTTCTCAAAATTTTCATTTGGGGGTAAAAATGCATGTGTAGATCTTAGTCTAGGCTTTCTTTCTATATTCCTCTCCATAGAATAGTGTTGCCATGTGATTATGATGCTTCTCTTGTGGTCATTTGTAGTTTATTAGGATTTTATCTCCTCATTTGGAGAAAAACCCCAATCGTGCCCTAGGTTTCCAAATTTGGGGATTTCTTCAATTCTCACCCCTTTTCTCCAATTGATGATTCCTTTGTGATGCATTTCACTTGATTTGTGCTTAACATGCCATAGATTTCATGAATTGTCCATTATGCTTGGAATCCCCATGTATTCCCATGAAAAAACCCCTCTTTTGTATTGGTTTCCTTGGTTTTCATCACGTACTTGTATTCGTGGACCTCCACAGCCTATTTGGGTATGTTTTTGGTACTTTCATGATCCCGCTACCAATGCATTTCGTCTTAGTCCTATGGTTTCAAGTTGTACTCCATTATGTTTGAATTTGCGCATTTGGATCGAATCCCCTCATGTTAAATATGCTCCTTGCTGTTATTTTACTGTTTTGGCATGTTTCCCCGCTTTGTCACCTACCGTGCATCATATCCATTAGCTCCCTATCATTTCTAGCTTGTCGTCGTTCCCATTTTGAGAGTATTTGGGTTTTGGGTCCCCCCCTTTTTAATGCTGTAATTTTCCATTCTTTACTTACCCCACTCTCTTTTCTTCTTGCCAGGATGTCATCTCGCACCGGCAAGGGACCATCTTCCTTTGGCGTTCGACGTAAGACGACCGCTACTAAGCGAAAGAGTGCGGAAACCAACTCTTCAGCCCCCTGCACAGGGAGACCTGGACCTGCCCGGTCTGACCCTACAGACTATGATGAGGAGCACTTCCTTAGTGCAGAGGCAGCAGCCAACTGGCCGATTTTCCTGAAGAGGTCGGTGATGATGGAGAAGACCGTGGTAGTCGACGACTTCCACAAGGCTCGGCTTCAGGAGAGGTTCTCAGCACTGGGCTGGGATTTTATCCTTCACGTAGACCGACCAAGCTACGAGCAGCTAGTCCGCCGGTTCTACTGCAACTTGGAGGTGTCTTATCCATACGGGGAGTTCACCATAAGCAGCTTGGTGAAGGGGGTAGACATCCAGCTGACGGTGGGTACCTTGGCCAGCATCTTGGGCATATCGGCAACTGGGCACCGATACTACAGTCCTCCCAGGAGTAAGCCTCTGGGACCATTCATGAGCTTGGAGACGCCGGACTTCATCTACGAGACTATCTGCCGCAGCAGCACTCGTCCGGAGTCCGAGATGTCCTTCTATCCCAAGGTTCGCCTATTTGCCCGGTTGGTCCAGTTCAACCTGCTCCCCAGAGGAGGTCATCGGAACCAGGTGGGTTTCATGGAGGCTTTCATCGCTTTCTGCATCTACACGGCTGCAGAGGGAGGCGGCGAGCACTTGTGCCTTCCATACATCATCCTCAGGACGATGGAGCACCACACTTCCCACCCTGAGGATGGAGGATTTCCTTATGGTAGGATCCTCACTAGGATCTTCGAGTTCTTCGGGGTGGACTTGAGCGGCGAGGAGGGGAAGACTCCGGCTGATCGGTTCGACAGGAGTAACCTCCTGAGGATGGGTCTCCATACCCTCATGGATACACCTCCGAGAGCAGGAGCTCAGAGAGGTAGGGGTAGGAGGGCTGCCCCTATGGAGGATGTCCACATGGAGGAGGAGTCCAGCGAGGAGGATGAGGACTACATTCCTC
Organism: Macadamia integrifolia; assembly: GCF_013358625.1. NCBI lineage: Eukaryota > Viridiplantae > Streptophyta > Magnoliopsida > Proteales > Proteaceae > Macadamia > Macadamia integrifolia. The sequence goes on along the minus strand of NW_024870462.1, from coordinate 386,887 downwards.
AGGACGAGGAGGATGATCCGGTGGGTGGTGACATGCCTCCAGAGTCGAGAGGCCCCGGTCCTAGTTCCTCCAGAGCTGCAGCCTCACAGTATAGAGCCCCACCACCTGAGGGTGGTGCATACGACTTTGAGGGCATGATGTCCGCTATGCGGGCCTTGCAGGATGGGCAAGTTCAGCTACTGAGAAGGCTGGACGAGAGTGCCTCCAGGGAGGAACACATCCTGCAGAGGCAGGCTACTTTGGAGAACTCCTTTCTCCAACTAGGCCAGGACTTGAGCACCACGGCCAACGCCATGTCAGTAGATTTTGGCCGACTACGGAGGGCAGTACGGCTAGTGAACGCGAGGTTTGATTACTACAACCACCGCCTCGACGTCAACTCTAGGCCTCCGGCGAACGTGGTGATCATTGATGATGACGACGATGACCAGTGAGGGCTTAGCTCGCCCACACCAGCTATTTATCTATTTTCCCTTTTTGTAGACCTTGTTGTATTTCATTTCTTCTCATTCCTTGTATTTGTACTATAACTGGACTCATTGTGGAATAATATCTTTTGATAGTGATTTTTCTCTGTGGTGCATTTATTTGTTGAGTTCCTATATAGTTTGATTGTGATGGTTCTTGTTACTTTTTATCTTTGTCGTATTGAATATGTCGTTTATCAGGTGTTGTGTGTAAATTTTTGGAAATCCCATTTTACGCCGTTATGTTGCCAAAATTTCGTCAAACTAGTACTCTATAGGTTATAACACCAACTTATTTACCTTTTATCTACTCTCACGCATGCCATGAATGCAACATCTAATGCAACCCTTTTTAATACTTCATTCTTTGGTTTTTACTCTTTAAAGCTTTTACATTAACCCAATCCCATTTCCCTATTATAGAGTCTACGGGATTCTAATGGTATGCTGTGAGTGGAGCAGAGCATCACGCTCTGATACCACCGTTGTCACACCCCGTTCTCACTAAACCGGGCCAATGACCGGGTTAATATCGGTTAACCCAAACCTGCCAGGATCATCAGATACTGTATTCCACCACAGCATACACACAACTAATAAAAGGTTATCAGATCAACGGAAGACTTGGTTTACCTATGAATATTCCCATAATACTTGATACCCGAATTGTGATACAATAGTTATACACATGTGGACCCAAAGGCATGATATTTACACAATAAAAGTACAATTCATATATCAAGTACATAAAGGAGATCATCAAAATAATCAAAGTACACAGCTCGGCTCGGTATTAAAGGCTAGAGCTCAGCTCGGCATCAAGGGTTGAGCCCAGCTCGGCATCACATAGTAGAGCTCAGCTCGGCCTCAGAAGTGGAGCTCAGCTTGGCATCAGAACTACGATCCCACAGCACAACTGTAATACCCCGCTTCTTAAACCCGGTCTGATTTCGTGGTTGAACCGGTTTAACCATGCAGGAACCGAGCCAGAGGAAATTAGAGCGGGTTCCTTATGGGCTATGATGGCACGGGTGACCTTAAACACCGGCTGGCCCGACAAGTCTGAGCCAGTGCCAGAAGAGACGGGAGTGCCCAAACCGTGTACGTGCACCTACCATAAGGCTATGTACAGATAAAACAGGTATTCTATCCGTATTTTAAGGTATATACGTATGCTACATCATATGCCTGGGGTGGGGTTCGCGCCGAGGTCCGAACCCGGTCAAAATCCCAAGTCTTGGCTCTCAGGTGGGTAGGACAGGTGGGTGCACCCACCTGAGTGACCCATCCAAGAGCACTATTCACTTAATTAGGAATAGTATATAAGGCTTTATGATTTTCTTTTTTTTCCATTTATTACCCTCGTACGTTGGTGAGAAAAGTAAAGAGGAGAGAGAAAAGAAAGGGAAGAAGAAAGGAAGAGAAGGAAGAGGAAGAAAAGAGGGATTTCAGCGGCACCGAAGCTCGGTCTTCCCATTCCGGTGCCGGGAGAGTGATCTTCAACTCTAGATCTACAGTTGGAGGTAAGAAAAGTTGGGTTTTGTGAACATTCACCATACCCAAGCTTTAAACCCTTGATTCGAGTATGGTTTCTTGAGAGCTTGTAAATATCCTTTGAAATGATGAATCTAAGGTTTAATAGATGATTTATGTGTTGATCTTGAAGGATTTGAAGAGATATTGACAAGGTAGAAGAAGCATTATGAGTTTGAAGTGATTTGGAGGGTTTGAAGTCGTTCTTGAGCAAAGAAGGTAAGATGGTTTTCCCTCACTTGAATCTAACCTAGATCTAGGTTAGAACCATCCTATAGGACCTTGAAGGTGTGAAGAATGGGTGGGGAAAGGCCCCATTTGATTCCCCAAAGAATGGAGAAAATGGGGAAAAAACAGTGTCTTTTCCGCCAAGACCGGTGGGTACAACCGGTGGGTTCCTACCTGCCTGTGGGTACCCACCTGAGAAGGCAAGGGGGCCTTCGGGCCCAACCGGCGGGTACAACCGGCGGGTACCTACCCGCTGGTCCTAGCAAGGGATCCCTGGCCCAACCGGTGGGTACAATCGGTGGGTACTACCGGCGGGCCCCTACCCGCCGGTCCCAAACCGGTGGGTAAAACCGGTGGGTAGACAGCCCACCTGTCTGACCCACCCGTGTGGCCCCGAAGGTGATCCTTATGTCCGATCGAACCCAAATCGGACGTGTGACCTTCTTTTGACATTCTAAACACGATTTTGATATCGGATTTCATTAATTTTGATTCTAAAATGGTGAAGTACTAACCCCGCTCAATTATGTTAGGTTCACCAAATCCTACCCGATTCGCTCCGGATCTCACCCGTACCGAACGGGAATCCTTGTACGCTACAGGTAAGTGGAGAGAGGACGTTTGGCCTTTTTTCAAGGCATTTTTTTGGCATTCATATAACTATATCTAATTTAGTCATGTCATCATGAATATGCTATATAGATTAGTCATTCCACACATTGATGTGCATATGTGCTATGTTTACTTTTCAAATGCCAATTGAATGAGATGTTTATATGTTGAATGTGGACATCATGGTGCATAATGCATTGATAGACTAGATGCCGTAGTCGGCTTGGAAACGAATGCATTGGTGGCCCGTGGAATGGGACACGGAGGCACTATACAGTCGTACTATTATCATATAGGAGCATGC